>NC_056728.1:1794071404-1794289436 GCF_019279795.1 Protopterus annectens | reverse complement strand
AACCTCTTGCTGTGAGGCAACAATGCTACCGCTGCACCACCATGAATTTTACTTCAAGCTACCCAAGTAAAGTACTGATATTCTCTCTTATGTGTATGTGTACATGTACACACACACACACACACACACACACACATATATATATATATATATATATATATATATATATATATATATATATATAGCTTCATAGATTAGTACTAGGCTAACTGCCCTTTTTTGGGCCATTTGAAGCCTAGCCAATTATCCCATGTTTGAATCAAACTCTGCACCTTGTGTAAACACCTTAACCATTATGTCATCCTCCCACCGGATATATATATTTTATATATATATATATATATATATAGATATATATATTTTATATATATATACACACACACACACACACACACACACACACACACACACACACACACACACACACACACACACACACACACAAACACACGCAGATGTGTACATGTATGGTGTGTGTGTGTGTGTATATGCACACACACACACACACACACACACACACACACATATATATATAGATATATAGATATATATATATATGTGTGTGTGTGTGTGTGTGTGTGTGTGCGTGTGTGTGTGTATACATATACACACGTCTATATATGTGTACACGTGTGTGTGTATTATATATATATATATATATATATATATATATACATATATATAAAAAAAATATCAGTAGCCCTGGTGTCAGGCACCAAGATACCACCACCCTGAGTTAGTCACCCAAGTGCAGTAAACAAGTGTTACCCAACATCATATGATGAAAGATGAATAGAATCCAGTTTCAGTGAGCACTTCACAGCAAAAGTACAAGAAAATAATGCATCCTTGCGTAATCAGTAAAAAAAGATCTTAAAACAGTCCATCAGAAATCACACAGATACCATCACTAATATGCAATAGCATCATTATCTATATTTTAAAACATTCAATGATAGTCTTTACACCAACTTTCAGTTACACTATTGTAAAAATAAAGAAATGCTTGTTGGAAGGAATATTTTATCACTACAGGTGATACATAAGCCTTTTACAGTTGGCTATTCTGTTTACAGTGATACAAGGATGCAGATTTGATGATAATATTTCAAAAAGAAATGTTATGATAACAGCTTAAAGATAATCATTGTGGTAAACAGCTCTGTGTTTAAGTATGTGCAAAAATTGTGAGCTATACTTTAAAAGTTAAATGATTGCTACTGCTAGGACTCTTGAATAAAGAAAACAAGCAGAGATGACTGATTGTCCCACCCACTTTTCCTGAAGTGTTTGCAAATGAGTAGATAACACAGACAAAAGAGGAGATCTGCTTTCAAACAAATCAGATAATCATCTTGAACTTATGTTCTTCTCCTTCTCTCCCTTAATATCTAAGATGCACAAATTAACTTTCCTCTTAATGACACTTTAATGCTGATATATCAGAAAAAGTAACTCATTCTAAGCCTTTTAGTTTAAACACTTGGGCTTCAGACCAGTTGTTTTACATTGCGAGGGTTTGTGGTCTGCAATGTAGTGGCAGAACAGGTAGCTTACGTCCCTCTAAGTTGGGAACTGCTGATTGAGGGCTCAGTGTCTGTTATTCTAAAAGTATATTAATTCTGGTTTAAGCACTTGGGCTTTCAGGCCAGTTATTTTACATTAAGAGGGTTTCGTGGTCTGCACTCTTGTGGGAGGAGAGGCTGGACTCTGCCCTTCTGAGCTGGGAATTTCTGGTTGAAGGCTTATAGTGCATGCATATCTGAATTTCTTCTTACTGAAATTGGTACACCTTGTTTGCTGTAGCATAGACTAGATCCAGGCCTGCTGAATCTAGCTTTGTTTGTATAACTTGAGCACTAATCCAGGCATTATTTAAAGTATTCAGTTGTATTTACTACTGCTTGGTAGTAACTTGGTTAAAGTGTAGCTATCATTCTAAGTCTTTGGATTAAGCACTTGGGCTTCAGACCAGTTGTTCTACATTAGGAAGGTTTGTGGCATGCACTGTGGTGGCAGGACAGGTAGCTTTCATCCTTCTAAGTTGGGAACTGCTGATTGAGAGCTCAGTGTCTGTTATTCTTAAAGTGTATTAGCTCTGGTTTAAGCACTTGGGCTTCAGGCCAGTTATTTTACATTAAGAAGGTTCGTGGTCTGCACTCTTGTGGGAGGAGAGGCTGGACTCTGCCCTTCTGAGCTGGGAATTTCTGGTTAGAGGTTTACAGTGCCTGAATATTTGAACTGTATCTTACTGAAATTGGTACACCTTCTTTGCTGTAGCATAGACTAGATCCAGGCCTGCTGAATCTAGCTTTGTTTGTATGCTTGTTATTTCCCTGGAACGCTAATTCCACCTAAAACGCGGCTTCTCAGCGCTTCTGTGGATCCCTAGTGATATCTGCATTGCTTACTGTACTTATTTCCTTGCTTCGCTTGAAAGAAAGTTACTGTTTGTCGTTTTTGCATTTAAGTTACCTGTAACACATTGCACTTGTTACCTGGCACTTGCTCACTAAAGCAATTATAAGTCGGCACTAAAAATTAAAAGCACTACACCCTCGCTGGCCCTTGTTTTCAATTATAAAGGAATTCCCAATATTATTCTAGCATGTCCAAAGGTCAGTTGTCAATCTCCTCTCCGGTCCAGCTGGTGAATATGGGAATCTTGAGGCAATGTTACAACTGCCTCATGTACACAGACAACCCTCTCCTCCTCCCAACAAATTCCAACACATGTGAGAAATGCAACCATATAGCCAAACTGGAGGCTAAGCTCTCTCAACTCAGTACTGGCATAACTAGTCAGGAGGAGAAGGAAACCACACTCACTACAATTCCAGTCTCACATAGACCTACCACGACAGCAAACCAAACACATAATCACACAAAAACATACTGAGGCTCTAAATAAAGATCTGCCTAAGCAGCAGAGACCTCCAAAGCTGACACCCAAGCAACCGCTACCCCAAAACAAAACACGTGCAACACATATCTCACAAAGCCAGTGTGCCGAACAGTCACAGCCCTTAAGGCTAAACAACACACCTGATACACTTGTAATAGGTGACTCTATCGTCAGGCACACTGACGTCCCGCTCACCAGGCTGAACAAGGAGAAGGTCACGGTGAGCAGCCTGTCTGGCGCTAGGATCCGCCACATAACACAACACTCAGGTCACTCCAAGGCAAGTACAAATATGACTCAGTCATTGTCCATGCTGGTGTGAATGACCTGAGACGTACCTCCCTGGACTACATGAAAAGAGACATAGAGGAGCTCTCTGAGCATGTAGCCCAGGCTGGTATGACCCTGACCTTGAGTAGCATCTTACCCTCACCAAGAATGATGCCACAATATGAAGACAAGATGATCAATTTCAACAATTGGCTTAAGTATTGGTGTCATTCAAAGAGGATCCAATGCCTGTCAGCTTGGGATGATATGCACGACAAGCCACGATGCTTTGCTAGGGACGGCTTGCACCTGTCACCCCTGGGCTTTCGGATATTGGCAAAGGCTCTTGCTACCCCCATAGTGCCTTTTTTAGGCAAGGCTCAAAAGACAAACCCACCTCCATAGGTATCACAAGGGATAAGAAACTAAGAGTAATGCTACTCAACGCTAGAAGTCTAAACCTCAAGATGCACGACTTTCGAAACTCTCCTTAGCATGGAGAACATCAATATCTGTCCATTAACAGAAACCTGGTTCGGGACTCCTGGGAGCACCCGAGCCCTACCAGGTTATACCTCATACCATGCTTTTCGCCCCAAAACTTGGACCGAACCACAAAAGGAGGGGGAGTATCGATATTCATCAAAGATACCCACACCTCCAGGTTGGTGGCAAAGCACGAAGCATCAGAGACTATCCATGTGCAACTAACAGTGGGTAAAACTGCCTTCCAGTTTATAGCCTGCTACAGACCACCCTCCCAAACCCAGGAACCCCACTCGGCCTTCCTGAGAACACTGGAAAATATGAAGGTCTCTCCGAACACCATTATTTTGGGCGACTTCAACTACCCAAACATAGATTGGGAGCATTACTCTAGCTCCAACACCCTTGCCCAAAGGTTCCTAGAATTCATAAACTCAAATGCTATGGAACAACTTGTTACCACTCCCACAAGAGGGGTAAACATACTGGACCTGATCATCACCAACATGGGGACTCTAGCTCCAGACCAGAAGTGTATCCCTCACTGGTAAGATCAGACCATAAACTGATCTCACTGGATATTCACATCCCGACCCCACCCCCTGCCCAGAAAACCACAGTGGAAAACTTCTCTAAAGCAAATTTCACACTCCTCAAAACCGAGGTGGAATCCTTCAAAGCCCCCGGCCTGTGGAAAATACGACCCAGACTGCAGAATCCTTTATAAATGCATTCTATGAACACCTTCAGGAATGCATGGATCATGCAATCCCAAATAAAACCAAGACCCAATCCTCCAAAGGCAGACGACCTGTCTGGTGGACCCCAGCCATAAACAAACTATACAATAGAAGGAGGAAGCTACTACATGATAGAGCAAAATCCCAAAAAGGGAAGGCATCTCTGATCAGTATTAGGAAAAAACTAAGGGCACTCATAAAATCGTCAAAGGCCAGCTTCGAGAGAAAAATTGCACAGGACACTAAAGATAATCACAAGGCTTTCTTTAGTTATGTTAGGAACCTGGGTGGGAATTCCCAGATATGCTCAGAATTAGTCCAAAATGACAAAAAATACACTGATCCCACAGACATTGCCAACATCCTAGCTGACAGGTTCAGCGCAAACTTCTCCCCGCCCTCCCCACCAAAAGGCAAATATCTATCCCAGCAGAGTGCTGCCCCCCCGACATCTCAGATGCTCAGGTGGGAGCCGCCCTCTCCAAAGCAAAAAACACAGCATCAATGGGACCAGACGGTGTCCCAGGCTGCTTCCTACATGAACTCCAAGAAGAGCTAAACCCAAACATAAAACTACTGTTCAATCTCAGCCTTACTACAGGATATGTACCCAAAGAGTGGCGTACAGCAACAGTGGTCCCTCTCCACAAAGGTGGTGCCTCAACGGACCCTGGAAACTATCGCCCCATAAGCCTGACTAGCTTGGTCTGCAAAGCTATGGAAAGGATCATCATGGACCTCATAAATAAAGATAGTGGGGACCTACAGACACTGGATCCTACCCAGTTTGGCTTTAAGGGCAGATCCTGCCTCTTAAACCTGGTTGACATTGACGAAGGGAAGGTGGTCCACACAGCCTATCTGGACCTCGCAAAAGCCTTCGATACAATACCCCACTCAGGCATTATAGATAAGCTCACCAGCTTAAATATAAACCCCTATGTCACTAGATGGGTTGCAAACTGGCTCAAGGACAGAACCCACATGGTTAGAATTGCTGGAGCCATTTCAGACTCCAAACCAGTTACAAGTGGCGTCCCACAAGGCTCAGTCCTGGGACCTCTCTTGTTTGGTATATATTTCTCGGAGGTACAGGCCAACACGGAAGGACTGTGGCTGACCAAGTTCGCAGATGACTGCAAACTGGGCGCCATAATCGACTCTCCAGCCGACACAAGCATCCTCCAAAAGGGCCTCATAGAAACAGACAACTGGTGCCAGAGCCATGGCCTCAAGCTAAACGCCAAAAAGTGTATAGTCATCCCCTTTGGCAAAAACAAAGTGCCCACAAATTACCACATAGGTGGTAATCCATTAAGTACAGAAGAAGTCATTAGGGACCTGGGGACCCAAGTTGATAGCAATCTCTCATTTGATAACCACGTGGCCAAAGTGGTTAGAAAAACATTTCATTTTATATAGCCCACCTAATCATGAAGGGATTCACATCTAGATTAGGGGAGGTCATCGTGCCTCTTTACTCATCCCTCATCAGGCCCATAATCGAGTACAATGCCCCTTTTGGGATGTACCTTACCAAACACATGCAGCAACTGGAAAGACCCCAAAAGTACCTCACCAAGAGGATCAAAGGGCTCAAACAGATGCCATATGCTGCCCAGTTAAAGAAACTCCAGCTCTACTCAGTGGCATACCGCCTGCTCAGAGGTGACCTGTGCCTGACATATAAGGCCATGTCCAACCCGGAATTAAGGGACATGCTGCACCTCAAAAAATCCAAATCCCATCGAGCTACACGCTCAAGAGACTTGAACCTCAGCACTGAAATAAATAGGACATGCTGGAGGGACAGATTCATAACCTAGAGGCTCCCTTCACTATGGAATAAAATCCCAGTCCAGGTTAGGCAGAGTCCCTCATTGACTCTCTTCAAGAGGAATCTTGATGAGTGGATGGGAGATCATAGGTTTACCCCGGGTATCACTTCTGTGTCACTGTTGGACAGAGGCACAGTATACTAACCTCGAAAAAGGGCATAGCAAAATTAATTTAAAATGGGTGGCGAAAGCCAAACATACTCTGGCTAGGCTTATAAATGCCCTAGGGCAGATAGCCTACTATGAACCTATGAACCTATGAACACAGTAAGCTCAGCCACTCAGTGATTTAAACATTGGCTCTAAGTGGCTTGGTCACACTAATAGTTTCATAGGTATATACAAGTCTAATGACCACTAGGGTGTTTATAAATCCAAACCAATTGTGTCCCAATGAATCCTGGGTGTTTATTAGGAAGGGATATGTTAGGAAGTTTCCAGAGTTTGGGGGGGGGGCATTACCGTCTATCTCTATCAATCAGAGACATGGGGGCCAGACCCAGGATAAATTTCCAATTTCACATCCACTGGTCAAGGCTATGCATAAATAGGGTTAGGGATGGACTCTGCTTCAGATACAAGGGGAGCCTTTTGAAGAGCATGGGAATCCTCTGAGACATCTGCATTGCCAACAGGTCTTATTTATGTCACAACAAAATTTAAATCTCTGGATCTAGTGGTTCTGATGTTCGTTTTACGGATGTGCAAAAGGTCCATCAGAGCAGAATCCGAGAATATCTTGCATGCCAGGCATAAATCGCCTCTCAGTAACTAGTCGGCAACAAGGGCATAGAGATAAGGCTTTAAGGTGCTCTATAAAGGACATTTTGTTTATACCTTAGATTCTCCTGGTAAAGTACCTTTGTGGGTGTACCAACTATTGCATATGTCTGATCAGGTACATGTTGATGTGACACCTCGAACCTATGTAAAAAGCGGAAAGAAGATGGCAACTGATGATAATATAACAATGTTTAATATCATGAGCTTTCATGTACCTTTCAGCATTTCAGATACTGTCAGATTCACTTTACAAAATCTCTACTGACTTGTTAAATACTGTTTTAGCTAAGCCCAAGATATTTCCCTTCACTTTTTCTGAGTTCTTTTTCTTTTGTGGGGGGTGACACTACAACAAAATGTTATCAGGTAAAGTAAATTTTCATTTAGTGGATTCTGCAACAAACTGAAGCTCTCTGTCTCTTATCTTTTTAACTTTCAGATGTAAATAAGGAGAGGGTAGCAGGCATCAAACATGTACTTACTGCCACGTACCTACAATAGCAGTCACTATTCTTGTTTAGAACCGGCTGTATTCTTAAAGAAACTCTTGTAACTGTAGGTAGAAAATAAATCAATAGAATGATCAGATGCACAGCTGGACATACATGTTGCTAAAGTTTGTAGATGCATAAAAAATTAAGATGCCATAGGCAACACTGTTACAAATGCAAAAAATGTACTAGGTATGCATTAAGTCTAAAAACAGATTAAGTTAATCTGATTTGTATGGTGGACGACAGCTCTTCTTTGGTATGGTCTTTTTTACACAGTAAAAATATACATATACAGTAAACTCTCAGTTAACCAGAACTCAAGCAACCAGAAAAAAAAAATCTAAGAAATACAGTACAATTTTCATGTGTTGCACTTTCTGTCCCCCCCCGCAGAAACATACCTTATATTTTTAGAGTTTTAGAGTTTTAAAAAGGAAGATAGAAATAAAATCCCTCTCTCCCCAACCTAAGAACAAGTCAAATCAAACAAATAATATAGGGTACAGTATTAGTCCGGCCTATTTTTAACTCTCAAACAACCAGAAACTACACTTATCCAGCATCTACCAATCCTCATGGGTGCCAGTTAACTGAAAGTTTATTGTATGTGCATGCACGTGTGTGTATAATATCTATAATAAAGCGTATATACACACAAACACACACACACACACACACACACACACACACACACACACACACAAATGGAAACCAGTACTTTGTGAGGATCAAAATTGCTCGCTGAGATAAAACTGAATTGTAGGCAAACCCAGTTGAGACTTTAATGTAATCACTTCTAATTTATTTAGAAACTATTTCTTTATTGAAAAGTAAAACGTATTAAACAGATGAGCAATTTTACTCAATCAAGCTTCATTAGATCAGTACTCCCCACATTTATTGTCAAAGAATTTAAAACTAATTTAGCACAAAAATATAAAAATGCATTTAGCATCGTGTGTTCTATGTCTAGGCAGTTTGACACAGATTTTTTTTTTTTAATTTTTCAGGAAGCAAAGGTGAAGAACTTTAAAACAAAATCAAGATAATAGGCCTTGACCAGTGCATTCAAGCCAATAAAGCCAAACCACACTAGCTGTAGACATGCAATGTTTTACCCTTTTGTGAACCTGTCAGTATAGCACAAGTGGCTTGTCTGTCCATACTTTAGAAACACAAAACAAGCCTGATGTCAATCACAGTAGGGTGACTGCAAAATAATCTTAACATCCAAACCAAAAGGGTAAAAAGGTAAAGTATAGCCAAACAATCCACTTGTACTCTCTGCTGGGTCTTTCTTGTACTTTAACTAGCTATTCAGATGAAGTGATAAAACTACAAAAATCAAAGGCTACGATGGAAAACAAAAGAATGGCTGAGCATGAGGCTTCTTAAGAAGAGCTGTTCATAGGTTTCATAGGCAAGAACTAAGCTAGCTGCCCTTGTGGGCCATTTAAGCCTAGCCAGTTTCCCTTTTTGTGCTCAAAATAACTTATCCCATTTGGTTTTAGACTGGCCTAACCAATGCCTAAAATAGTAAAGTTAGGAAGACAGAGCACACACACAAAATCTGAGAATTACTGCTATGACAGAGAAACTGGAATAAGTTTTATTTATTTTATGGAAGTACAGATAAACAACTGGACTGTTGCTCCATAGCAGGATTTGTTAACATTGTGTGCATGCTCCAAACCGGACCATAAAAAGGCAGACAAGACCTATATTAATAAATTTGCAATCAAACCAGCTAAAATAGTTCCTCGACAACATTCTAACAGAAGGAAAAAGTATTAAAAATTGGGGTTAGAAGACTTTTTGTGGAAAAGGACACTGTTCATCAGACAAAAGAGAAGCAGGTTTAACACAGCAATCAGGGAATGTTGAGAGACAAATGTGAGAGCCAAGCTGCTGTACCCAGCTTTCCTCAGAATATCTTTACTAGAGAAGCAAAGACAGTTTTGAATGCAGAACAGGCTAAGGGTGAAATAAAAAGTCTGCAGATTAAGGCCAGCAAACAGAAGGGGACACTGCTTGTCATTCTTCTGATAATAACAAAGCCTACAGAGACACTTTGTCGGTGAAACATTTTCCATTGTTCCAAAGAAAAATTATTGAGCAACAGAAAAATAGTACAACAGTGTGACTAGAAGTAACTTGGATACGAACCAGAGACTGGTGTTAGAAGATGGAGAGGATCAGGAAAAAGACCAGCAACACTGGGAACTTGGTGAATAAATAGGAAGCTATAAAGCATCAATCTCATTTTATATAGGAACAGACGTGGGATGTCCCTTTTCACAAATTGTTTGAGAAAGACTGGAATTTTGCTAAATGAATTAAACTGGTGTGTGAACTGTAAAGCATATATCCCACTTTATGCCATTAATATTTAGAAGATCACTGGAGTAGCAGCTAAGAAAATCTGTTCTAGTTCTCACTAATATCTGTATAAAAATTTTATGATGTAAATTTTATGTCATATTGTAAAATAGTTTTGCATAGTGTGCAGTCAGGGCATTTTAAATGTGAGGCGGCCAAAGTCTTATCAGGGACTTCTGTAAGTGTTTTAGAAATTAAAGCAAGATTGTTTTGCAAATAAAAAGACCACGAGTATACAAACATCCACCAATAAGGCAATCAAATTTAGCGCTTTCTTCCACTTTATTTCCGTGAACTTCTTCAGAAAAAAAAGACAATGAGCCCCCTCATACTCATGTCTTTTAAATGAAACAAATAGGAAATGATGTCACAAATTGACTTTTTTGTATATGATTGATAGTAACCATTTTAAAGATATATAAATACTGATAATACCTTGATTATTAACTTAATTTAGATTTAGATTTAATTTTTATAGGTATGTTTTTTTAAAAAAACATTGTATAAACAAGACAAAGTTAATAATCAAGGTATTATCAGTATTTATATATCTTTAAAATGGTTACTATCAATCATATACAAAAAAGTCAATTTGTGACATCATTTCCTATTTGTTTCATTTAAAAGACATGAGTATGAGGGGGCTCATTGTCTTTTTTTTCTGAAGAAGTTCACGGAAATAAAGTGGAAGAAAGCGCTAAATTTGATTGCCTTATTGGTGGATGTTTGTATACTCGTGGTCTTTTTATTTGCAAGTTTGTCTTTTCGGTTTGTCCGAAGTTTACTAGTAGTAAAGCAAGATTGTTGCTTTTCTTAGTTGTAAGGTATCCAGGTTTTACACTGTAACTAGTTAAGAAAGACTTGAAAGAAGCAAGTAAAAGTTAATATAATGCTGTGATTTTGGACACCTGGTGTACGGGAAGTAAAACCGTATTGATCACATTATATGTAGAATAAATAATACTTCCAACTGATTTTATAGAGGTGGATATCTAAAGTCCTGATCTAAGCTGTTGACAAGATTTATTAGGATTGGAAAAATAATGTAAATTGATGGAAGGCATGGGAATGGTAGTGGTTTCTTGCATTTACAAAATCATTACCTTTTCTCCATTAGTAAAATGTTTCACTGGGAGAAAAGATGTCTACAGGTGCAAGCAATTAATCACAAGAGGGCTCAGGGCTGAACATTGTGTTCTGCGTGAAAGTTACAAATACTCTTCATGCACCTGCAAAGTCAATAGCCATTTTTTCATTACCAACTTGGACAATCTGCAGACACAAATAATTAACTACAAAACATCTGAACACTGACAACTGAATTGTACAGGACGCAGGGCAATTCACAATTAAAGGTACATTGGCAAGCAGTTCAATGATAAATGAAATCTGAAACTGTGAGAAGTGAAATCTGAAACTGTGAGAAGTGAACATGTTATACAACTAGCTGCCTCAGAAGCCTTAGTATTTTAATGCATTTAACTAATTACATCCAAGTGATGCCTTCAGGTGCATCTGCAGTTAACTCCTATTGATGCCTCCAGGTGTCAAATATTGCTTGTTCATATTTAAATCAATAATTCCAAAATCATGCTATGTACGTGGTTTTAAAAGATTTCATCTTAAAAGCTTACACAATGGCAAGTTAAAAGGTTATGAGGGTTCTGAAGTTCTATTTAGTTTTTTATTTGCTTGTTTGAGTGTTTTCATTGAAGCAAAAAAAACTTAATGTGACATGTTTAAATGGAGATGAGAAGATGCTGCACTGAGATCAGCCTGCAACACATTAATATGTGCATGTAAACTAAAAGTTGGAAACATACATTCAAAAGAACGGTCATGTATAATAGTTTTCTGTCATAATGGCTACTCAGTTCATATTGCCATAGAATGTAAATGGGTTTACACGTATAGACAAAAACATCCATTCTAACCCAAATCCTGCAACAACTCAACAACATAACAGTCTGTCATATCACAAAATAGTAATTTCTCAAAACCATATGGTCTCCACCTCTACACAGCTAACCTTATAAGCATTAGAAACAAATTTACTGATGCGAAAACCTTTGTAGCCTACCACTCCTCAGATATACTAATAGTCACAGAAACCTGGCCTTTGTTAGTCCACAAAAATAAACTCAAACCAGGCTCAATTTCTGTAATCAAAAAACACTGCTAACCTTAAAACCTACCACCTTTGCCCCAATAACATACCATTGGAGTACTTAAAAATTGCTACTGATGCCTTAGCTTTTCTGTCTCTACCCTAATTAACCACTCAATCACTGAAAGCTATGCCCCAGCTCTATGGTAAAGATGCTACATTCTTCCTCTCTATAATTGTGGAAACTCAAATGAGTTCTCAAACTTTAAACCTACAGCCATACTGTCTTCACTCTCAAAAATTCTGACGCATACCCAGGTTTAACTTCTCAGCTTTCAACTGCCTGCTTTCACCTACACAACACAGTTTTTACCTTTTTTAGTAATGCATGCATAGCTCTCCTTAGTTTTGTAACATCTGTTAACCAATATCAAAACTCTGGGAACTTAGTCTCAGCAATTTTCCTGGATTTATCCAACGGTTGTGACATGGTATCCCACCAGAAACTGCTTCAAAAACTAGCTTGCCTAGGAATATATGAAACTTCACTACACTGGTTCTCCAACCACTTCTCAAATAGGCAACAAGCAGTAAAATGACAAATGGCATCTTTTCTTTCCTTCCGATTACAATGGGTGTTCCTCAAGAATCCATTTCAAGTCTCCTGTTGTTCAATATATTAATGATCTCCACCTAGCTTCTAAACAAGCCACTATCAAACAGTACACAGACAATTCATCAATCATCTGGTCTGCTAAAATCATAGACAGACCCTTGGGTAAGTTGTTTTAATTTTTCTCCACCATAGGGGCCTGACTGTCTGATACATGGCTGCTCCTTAACGCTAAAAAATAAAACTGATCCTATTTGCCACAAAGCATTCAAATGGCTACAAAAATAATTTCAAAATCACATCCTCTTACAGCAACACAGAACTAGTGAATCAAACTATGCTTCTAGTAGTCACTACTGATGAAAGCTTAAAATATGATCATCACTCAGAACAAGCAGTAAAAAACACCCACCAAAAGCTAGGTGCACTCTACTGAGTCAAACAATACCTCACAAATAATGCTAGAAAAGCTATTGCTCAATCCCTTTTTATCTCTACACCACGTTATGCTACTCCCATCCTGATTAGCCTACAATCCACTAACTCTCACTATTAGGACAGTGTTATAATAAGGTGGCAAAATTTGCTGCCAGTCATCATTACAGGACACATCACTGTCTGGTCTTAAACTTCAGTGGTTATTAGTGCTAAGGTATTACCTTACACTTTCCCAACTATTCACTTCCTATAAACTAATTTATTGTCCAGACAAATGCCCTAGTTTGGAAAACATTCTCCAACTTTAAGAGCCACTAACAAATTGTTAACTATCAAAAAAGTAAACAACCCAGCTGGTGACTCTTTGTACTCCACTTTTCTTGCCAAAATTTGTAACTTACTTGCTCTCTCTGTATGAAACACAGTAAATACCTAATCTTTTAAGGTACAGACTAGGGAATATCTGAAAGACACCTGGCTCTATGCATGGACATCTCCTGGATGGGCAATGACCTGTCTCTTCTAACTTCTATTCTTTTCAAGCACTAGTCCCTTAGTTATTTGTCCAAAATCTCCTCCTTGTCCCCCACCTCTTCCTCTACTTCCTTCTATCTATGTTAAAACAATTTATCTTACCTAATTAAATACTAATCCATTTCCTCTTTTTCTCTCCATCTACAAGTTTTTTTCCAACTCTGTTTCATTGCTGTTTAGATGCTGTTCCTATAACTTAATGGTACTCTGTTTAAATGTTGTATATTTATTGATTACTTGTATACTTCTGCTTATCTTCTATATTTTTTTCTGGAGCTTTTCTCCCTGTGCCTCTGCTGAAAAAGGGGGAGCTTTCTGCCAGTTTATTTATTGCATTTGTTTAACAGGATAGTTCAAACAACGAGTAATGAATTAAGAATTGTAGGGGCAAATAGTAATGTTGAAAGAGACAGTTGAATAGACAAATAAGCATGTGAAATGAGAAAGAAAAGATTTCAGGTTGGACATTCAGCTGAACAACAGGGACAAAGGAAAGGGGGTATAAATTATACTGAATGCTAGAGGGATTCCAAAAGTGACAGAAGAGGGAAAAAGACAACAGTGATATATTTCTAATTGTAAGAGGTTACTGACAGGGGAGAGGGATTAGGCTAGCATGCATTTACATTCTACCTAAAACTTCTATTATGGAGCTTGAAAATTTTAGGAGAAAATATCAGCATTTAGTAGGGAATACAACTTACTGGTGGGGACTGGAACGTGACTTGCAACATTGAAAATGTATCAGTGGGATGTAGAAAAAATATATAAAAGATGATAGGTTTCAGAACAAAATATAGCAGGCTGTTTGGTATGAAACGTGTACTCAGCACTAGTAATCCTGAAAGAATCTGTATATTATTCCCCAGGGTACAATAAATGGACTATACTGGATAGAAATTACATTTCATTATATTTCACAGGAACATGTGTATTTAATTGAAAGCTTTGAAAAATATGCAACAGCTACTGCAGATCTTGCAGAAATAAAAAATATGATAAAGATGCAGGGTAATTAAGTAAAAATGACACACTGGCATGTACTTAGCTGTTAAAGTAGAAAGCAATTTAAAGAACAGGTAGCGGAAATAATATTAGAGAATATACAATTTTCTGCTGAAGAGTCAGCTAGTGAGAAGGACAAAATGAAAACAGAGTTTAAAAACAGTATAACTAAGAAACATTTATGGAAAATTTAATAGGAATTGTTGAGAGGGACTAACAGTATTGCAGAATAAGGGGGATCTCACAGAAGAGAAGCAACTGCAAAGTGCTAAACAGAAAAACAAGGGAGCACTGGGATTTCATGCATGAGTTTAGAAACACGGTAATTAAAGTATTCTGATAACAAATCCAAAGCACAAAAACATTTAGCACAATGACATATGCACAGAAAGTAGAAAGGGTTGTTGCCAAACTTGAGAGAGCTTACAATAAGAAAAATAACCAGATGTAAAGAGAAATTACAGATAGTTTGAACATTTTATGAAAAATTCTGCAAACAGGAAGTGGAAACCAAGAAAAAGCGCAAATTAAATATCAATGGAACACAATTATACCATGAGCAAAGGCAGAGATAAGGCTCAACAATTAACAGCTGAGGCAGGAAGAGAGGAGAGAAAATAGTGATACATAATCACTCAGCAGGAAGTCTCCAGCAGCAGACTGCATTCCCATGAATGTTCGGAATTTGGGTGGAAAGAATATGATAAAGATATGTTAAATTTTGTTTACCAATATTTTAAAGGGAGTGGAAGTACCAGCATCTTGGAAGATAGCTACGGTGGCTGTTTTAACCAAACAAGGTAAAGACCCTTCAGACTCAGTTTTGTATACAGACATTTCAATTTTAAACCAAGATTATAAAATGCTAATGTTGATACTAGCTAAGAGAATGGCAAAGGTGCTGCTAAAATTGACAAACACAGATCAATATGTTTTTTGGAAGGGAGGCAAACTTTTAACAACATTAACAAACCAATGATGATCCAAAGGAAACAAAGGAAAAGAAAGTGCTGCTACTGCTGGTGGGTCTTGATGCAGAAAAGGCATTTGATAGTCAGCTGTAATTTTATTAAAAGGGTAATGGCAGCATTTGCATTCCCTGGTAGAATAATACAGTTAATTAGGATAATATATGAAGAGTACAATTTTGGATGCAAGTCCTTAAGGAGAAGAACAACCATATAGAATATTATATTCATAATGTATTGTAGAAGAATCAGAAAGTATTCTAAGCACTAAGCCAATGTGGGAATGGAGAAAAGAGACTTTACCAGTAGGAATGACTGCAATTAGGGATATAGAAAACAGGCAAGAGGGGCTGAAATTTACTGGATTAAATTAGCAAAGAAACCAATGTATTGGGAAAATAACAAGAAAGGGAAAGATAACACAGTGGGATGAGGCCAAGCAAACTTTTGGACTACAGGTTAGAGACTGCCTTCCCTACCTAACAGTAACTAATAACAGTATAGTCTAAAAGAAAGGGATGGGGAGTATTACGTGAAAGACCAGTCCTGACAGAGTTTTTTTTTTTTTAAACTAAGTCTAGAACTGAAGTTGCTGTTTAAAAGGAATAATTAAGATGGGCATATAAAATATTGCATGATGACTATAACAACCAGAGGAGGTTAGAAAAGACTGAGAAGACAGAATGAAATGCAATGCACCAAACAAAATAGGGGGCATCTGTTTGACTCCCGCATATGCAAAAAAGTCCAGAAGGTATAGGATTTTGTTGGAAGTGTTTTTCATAGGTATTTTATACCCCAGGCAGACTCTAAAGAATTTTTCCTCAGATACACAAATGCTGGAGGTGTGAACAGACAAAAGGCGGTAGCTAGAAGACATTTTTGGGAATGTACTGCACTGGCAGATTTTACAAATTCTCTACAAGAGTATTTTGTTAGACATATTGGGGAAGCTAATGATGGAATTACGGAAAAGATTATTTTCAGCTGGGATATAGGATCTGAATTGCCCAGATATTACTAAGTTTAATGCTACGGGGTGCAAAAAGGCAATTGCTATAAGATGGAAATCAACTGTAACTGAAGTAATGAATACCGGAAAGGAGATAAAAGAACTGGAGATGTGTCTTTAGAAAAGGGAAGAAGCAAACAGAAAAAAAACAGGAAATTGTGTGCACAGTATTTGCAGAATGATATTCAGGTGGAGGAGTAAGGTTTAATGAAAGGCAGGAATTGAGCAATTTATGTGATGTCAGAGTGAATGATAATTATTAAGAAAAAAAGAAAGCAGCTAAGTATAATCCCTAAAATGAAAAATGCTTGCTATCATTGAATGAAAATGAAAAATGTTTATTAAGGTCTGTTTTATTTTCTATTGTTTTAAGCATACCTGTGTCATTGTTTACAATGTAAGAATTTGATAAAGGTGTTAAAGCAAACAGAATAAAGTATTATTTTTAGCATTAGTAAACAGAATAAAACATTTGATAAAAATGCTACAAATAATACAAATAGCTTTAAAATAAAATATCACATCCCAGTTATGCGAGCACAAAAGCTGTTTATCGTTCAGTTTTCTACAAAATGGATTGTATCACTGTATTTTTTTTCTGTAAAGAACCAAAAATGAGAAAAAATTATTTTCTTTATAAAGAAAAATGCATGACTCATTTAAAGCATATGTGGCTTCTATCTGTGCAAAAGCTGTTCAGCTTCCAGCTAGCTATACCAAATCAGAGACACTTCATTTACAAAGGCCTGGAATGTATTTGCAGAATAGCTTGCATGGAAGTCAGACAGTCAGTGAATTAACAAGAAGTTGCCAAATCTGAATCACTTGCACAAAATTTGTCAGATGGGTGAAACACTCAAGAGTCATCTGCTCCCTCTGATGCTGGCGGATTTCAGTAAACTCGGCTTCTCCACTGTATTTTCTTCTCAGGGTAGCTCAGGCTAGTTTCAGGGAGGGGGTTGTTGAGCCAGCCCACATCCTAGTTGTTAGTCATCGCCTGAGGTGTATTTCATTGTAATTCCAATACAGATTGCTTTTTGGTGAACTGTTGGAAAGCTGATAGACTTGCTGTACAGAGCTGGAATCTATTTCAAACTGATAAGTACATATTTTGCCACTTTATACACTTGCCTATTATTTATAGTGGTGCTGTATTGTTTCTGTCTCGTGTCTCCACTGTGTTTTTTTCTCAGGGCAGCTCAGGCTAGTTTCAGGGAGGGGGTTGTTGAGCCAGCCCACATCCTAGCTGTTAGTCATCGCCTGAGGTGTATTTCATTGCAATTCCAATACAGATTGCTTTTTGGTGAACTGTTGGAAAACTAATAGACTTGCTATACAGAGCTGGAATCTATTTCAAACTGATAAGTACATATTTTGCCACTTTATACACTTGCCTATTATTTATAGTGGTGCTGTATTGTTTCTGTCTCTTGTGTCTCCACTGTGTTTTTTTCTCACGGTAGCTCAGGCTAGTTTCAGGGAGGGGGTTGTTGAGCCAGCCCACATCCTAGCTGTTAGTCATCGCCTGAGGTGTATTTCATTGTAATTCCAATACAGATTGCTTTTTGGTGAACTGTTGGAAAGCTGATAGACTTGCTGTACAGAGCTGGAATCTATTTCAAACCGATAAGTACATACTTTGCCACTTTATACACTTGGCTATTAATTATAGTGGTGCTGTATTGTTTCTGTTTCTGTCTCTTGTGTCTTTTTCTCAGGGTAGCTCAGGCTAGTTTCAGGGAGGGGGTTATTGAGCCAGCACACATCCTAGCTGTTAGTCATCACCTGAGGTGTATTTCATTGTAATTCCAATACAGATTGCTTTTTGGTGAACTGTTGTAAAGCTGATAGACTTGCTGTACATAGCTGGAATCTATTTCAAACTGATAAGTACATATTTTCCCACTTTATACACTTGCCAATTATTTATAGTGGTGCTGTATTGTTTCTGTCTCTTGTGTCTCCACTGTTTTTCCCACCCACCCTCCCCGTTCTTTTCTTGGTGTTAGTCTTGGCTTTGAAACTGCCCGCCCCATTTGCTCAGTCAACTGAGTGCAGTGAGATCATAGGCACTCCTACTGTGTACAAAGAGAGCATTTGAGAAGGACAATCTCTGTAGCCTCTTAATCCTGCTGTGTTCCCTCCCTCAAAAAAAAAAAAAAAAAAAAAATATATATATATATATATATATATATATATATATATATATATATATATATATATATATTCAGCTGCTCTTACTATAACTGTCTTAGTTACTGTTCTGCGGGCTATCAGTTCAGTTGTTCTTACTCTACACTTATTACTGCTTGTTAGTAGCCTTCTAATTTAATGCCTTCTGCACTTGTTTTTTAGTCATTTGTTAATTTAACTGCATTTAATTAAACTGTATTTGCTGTAATATTGATATACATGTGCTAGCCTGCACTGCATTTGAATTGTATTTACTGCTGTTTTAGCTGCTTTTCTGTTTAAAAAAAATAAATAAATAAAATTCCTAGCTTATTGCCTGCCTTTCCTGTAACTTATCTAGTCCAGATACAGACTTGCTGTATCCAGGTCTGTTTGTAAGCTCCTGAGCCCCCCAAGCCTTTCTGTGTTAGAGGGAAGCTTTCTAGCTTATAATTGGGAGTGGTAAGCACTAGGTAGCCTATCTACCACAGGAGAAGAGGTATCTGTCCCATAAATTATAGTTTATTGGCCATTTGAGAAGCTCTTCCATCTCTTTCAACCTTCTGATTCAAAAGCCTGTGTTTGTGCTCGTTTCCTGCCTTTCCTGTTACTAGTCTAGTCCAGGTACAGATTTGCTGTATCCAGAACTCTTTGTAAGCTTCTGAGCTCCCCCAAGCCTTTCTGTGTTGGAGGGAAGCCTTCTAGCTTATCAGTGGGAGTGGTAAGCATCAGGTAGCCTATCTACCACGGAAAGAGTAGGTTTTGGCCCATAAATTGTAGTTTATTGGCCGTTTAGGCAGTTTTCCATCTCTTTCAACTTGCTGGCTTAAAAGCCTGCGTTTGCACTTGTTCCCCACCTTTTCTGTAACTAGTCTAGTCCAGGTACAGATTTGCTGTATCCAGGACTCTCTGTAAGCTTCTGAGCCCCCCAAGCCTTTCTGTGTTGGATGGAAACCTTCTAGCTTATCAGTGGGAGTGGTAAGCACTAGGTAGCCTATCTACCACAAGAGGAGTGATTCTGGCCCAGAAATTGTAGCTACTGGCTGTTTGGGCAGTTTTTCCCATCTCTTTCAACTTTCTGGTTTTAAAGCCCGTGTTTGTGCTTGATCCCCACCTTTCTCGTAACTAGTCTAGTCCAGGTACAGATCTGCTGTATCCAGGATTGTTTGTAAGCTTCTGAGCCCCCCAAGCCTTTCTGTTGGAGTGCAGCCTTCTAGCTTATCAGTGGGAGTGGTAAGTACTAGGTAGCCTGTCTACCACAAGAGGAGTGGTTCTTGGCCTAGGAATTGTAGTTTATTGACCATTCGGGAAGTTGTCCATCTCTTTCAACTTTCTGGTTTAAAAGACCACATCTGCGCTTGTTTCCCATCTTTCCTATAACTAACCTACTGGAAAGCACTAGAAAGCCATAAACTGATATAAGCCTTCTAGCTTAAAAGAGAGACTTCGGAGTGATTGAGTATCAGTTTTCTGCATTTTCTTGCTGTACTTAACTGTTTTCCGCCTAAACGCTGATTTTCCAGCACTTATTGTGATTTAAAAGCTTGTTTTTTTTTCACATATTGTACTTATTTGACTGCCTGCACTTTTAAAAAGTTGCTTTTGTTTAAATAAATTGTTTAACTGTTGTAGGCTACACACTAAAGTGCGATAGCCTTTTCTGATCACTTGTAGTCGTTTAAAGCTGTTTTAAGTGTACTTTTTACTGTTTTTGCCTTATCTTTTCAAAATAAATAAATACATTTCTTGTTTCCCACCTTTCTAAGCTAGTATAGTCCAATTTTCAGGCTAGTGCTGAATTCAGGGCTGTGTTACAAGTTTCTGAGTTGCCCATACCTTACTTGGATAGAGGGAAGTTTCTCTGTTCACCTGTGAGAGAGGGGAACTTTGAGCAGCCATCTGTCCCTGGAGGAGTGGTTCCAGCCCAGAAGTTAGTAGTTTAAAAAACAAGTTGCATGGTTTTGTGTACTGGGCAGCACCAGTTAGCTAGGGTTAAATTATTCCTGGCTCCACCTAAGTCTCCTTCAGTTTTTCACTTGAAACTAGTCTAACTCTCAACCTAAGCATTCAAAAAGCATCCTACAATCCAACACTTGCTCAGACCTAATACCAAGCACTAATATACCCAGACACTTGACTGCCCAGCAGGGCAAGGCTCTTTATCCACCCCTCACCAAACAAATGACTAAGCAGCTCACCCTACTATTCAGGCATGATCAAAGGCAACTTCAGGTGTACTCTCCAGTCCAGCTGGTGACTGGGTATCCTGAGGCAATGTTACAACTGCCTCATGTACACAGACAGCCCTGTCCTCCTACCACAAAATACTAACATATGTGAGAGATGCAATTATACAGCCAAACTGGAGGCTAAGGTATCTCCACCCAAGACTGGAACAGGCAGTCTTGAGGAGAAGGTTAACACCTGCACCACACCTCCAGCCTCATATAGACCTACTAAACCAGCAATGGCAAAAGATACACATAAATACACAAAATCATACTCGGAGGCTCTAAATAAAAACCTGCAAAAGCATCAGAGAGCTCCAAAGCAGACACCCACAAAACCTGCACCTCCCGTCACAAATCAGGCAACACATAAAACACAAAATCAATGTGCCACACAATCACAGCCCTTAAGGCAAAATAACATAACTAACATACTAGCAATAGGTGACTCAATAGTCAGGCACACTGACGCCCCACTCACTAGGCTGGACAAGGAGAAGGTTACTTTTAGCTGCCTGTCGGGAGTCAGAATCTGCCACATAACACAAGCACTCAGGTCACTCCAGAACAGGTACAAATATGACTTTGTCATTGTTCATGTTGGTGTGAACGACCTGAGCAGTACCTCCCTGGACTACATGAAAAGAGACATGGAAGAGCTCTCTAATCATGTAGCCCAGGCGGGTATGACCATGACCCTGAGTAGCATCCTGCCCTCACCAAGAATGATACCTCAGTATAAAGAAAAAATGATCAATTTCAACAATTGGCTAAGCTTCTGGTGTCATTCAAAGGGGATCCAGTGTCTGTCAGCCTGGGATGACATGCTCGACAAGCCATGTTGCTTCGCAAGAGACGGCTTGCACCTGTCACCCCTTGGCTTTCGAATACTGGCCAAGGCTCTTGCTGCCCCCATAGTGCCTTTTTTAGGCAATGCTCAAAATTCAAACTCACCTCCATAAACAGCACAAGTAAAAAACTGAGTGTTATGCTACTCAACGCCAGGAGTTTAAATCTCAAAATGCATGCACTCAAAACACTCCTAAGTATGGAGAACGTCGACATCTGTGCAGTAACTGAAACCTGGTTCAAGGATCCAGAGAGCACTCCAGCACTACTGGGCTACAACTCATACCACACATTTCGGACACAGAACATGGACCGAAACACAAAAGGAGGGGGTGTATCAATATTCATCAAGGATACCCACACCTCCAGGTTAATGGTGCAGCATGATACCTCTGAGATAATCCATGTGCAACTAACATCGGCCAAATCTGCAATGCAAATTGTGGCCTGCTACAGATCACCCTCCATGACCCAGAACCACCACACTGCTTTTCTGGAAACACTGGAAAACATGAAGGTCCTACAGAACACCCTGATCTTGGGAGATTTCTATTACCCTACCATTAACTGGGAAAACTACTTGAGTACAAACTCCCAGGCTCAGCGCTTCCTGGAATTTATCAACTCAAATGCACTGGATCAGCTGGTAAACTCCCCTATCAGAGACCACAACATATTGGACCTAGTCATCACCAACATGGGCGACAGGTGCTCCATACCGGAGGTCAACCTGTCACTGGTTAGATCAGACCTTAAACTAATCACCCTGGATGTCCACACCCCACCACCACCCCCAACCAAGAAAACCACAGTGAAAAACTTTTCTAAAGCAAACTTCACCTTACTTAAGTCAGAGGTGGTAAGCTTCACAGCCCCATGCTAAAGGATAACACTGCCCAAGATGCAGAATCCTTTACAACTGCACTCTATGAGCACCTACAAGGATGCATGGATCGTGCCATCCCTAGCAAAACCAAGACTCACTCCACTAAGTGAAGGAAACCAGTCTGGTGGACCCCTGCCATAAACAGGTTATACAACAAAAAGAAGAAACTAGTTCAGAAAAAAAGCAAATCCCACGAAGGAAAGACATCCCTGATCAGTATCACTAAGAAACCAAGGTTCCTCATAAAATCATCGAAAGCTAACTTCGAAAGAAAAATAGCCAAGGACTCAAAAGATAACCACAAAGCCTTCTTTAGCTATGTCAAAAATCTAAGTGGCAACTCACAGATATGCTCTGAGATAGTGCAAAATAGCACAGAATATACTGAACCTACTGATATTGCCAACATACTGGCAGATAGATTCAGTGCAAACTTCACCTCCCTCTCACCTTCAAAAGGGCTCACAACACCGGAAAAGTGTAGTGTCCCGGAAATCACAGAAGCACAGGTGAAAACAGCCCTTTCAAAAGCCAAAAACACAGCATCAATGGTGCCAGATGGTGTCCCAGGCTGCGTCTTGCACGAACCACAGAACGAACTAACCCCCCGCCTAAACACGCTGTTCAACCTCAGCCTCTCCACAGGCTACATGCCCATACAATGGCGCACAGTAATGGTTATTCCGCTCCACAAAGGAGGAGCTACAACTGACCCTGGTAACTATCACCCCATAAGCCTGACTAGCCTGGTCTGCAAGGCTATGGAGCGCATCATCATGGAACTCATTAGCAAAGACATTGGGAACCTCCAAACACTTGACCCGACCCAGTTCGGCTTTGTTAAGGGCAGATCATGCCTACTAAACCTGACTGACTTCTTCGAGACAGTTACCAAGGCCATAGACGAGGGAAAGGTGGTTCACACAGCCTACCTTGACCTCGCCAAGGCATTCGACACCATTCCTCACTCGGGTATTATAGAAAAACTCACCAGCCTGAACATAAACCCCTATGTCACAAGATGGGTTGCCAACTGGCTTACAGACAGAACTCACACGGTAAGAATAGCGGGCTCCAGGTCTGACACTAAACCAGTCACAAGTGGTGTCCCGCACGGCTCAGTTCTGGGACCCCTACTGTTCGGCATATATTTCTCAGAAGTACAGGCAAACACAGGAGGACTATGGCTAACCAAATTCGCCGATGACTGCAAACTGGGAGCCATAACTGACTCTCCGGCTGACATGGGCATCCTCCAAAAAGGCCTTACTGAGACAGACAACTGGTGTCAAAGTCATGGCCTCAAGCTAAATGACAAAAAATGCATAGTCATCCCGTTTGAGAAAAACAAAACACCCACGAATTACCACAGAGGCAGCAGCCCCCTTAATACATAGAAGAGGTAATAAGAGATCTGGGGACCCAGGTAGATAGTAATCTCTCCTTTGACAATCATATTACCAAAGTAGTTAGGAAATCCTTCTATGTGGCCCATCTAATTACTAAGGGGTTTGCATCTAGAAATAAAGAGGTTATAGTGCCCCTCTACTCGTCACTCATCAGACCCATCATAGAGTACAATGCCACATTTGGGATGTACCTCATAAGACACTTCCAACAGCTTGAAAGACCACAAAAGCACCTCACCAAGAGGATTACTGGCCTCAAACATATGTCCTATGCAGCCCGACTGAAAAAACTCCGACTGTACTCAGTGGCATATCGCTTACTCAGAGGTGATCTCTGCCTGACTTACAAAGCCATGTCCAACTCAGAATTGATGGACATGTTCCACCTAAAGAAATCCAAGTCACTGCAAGCCACGCGCTCTAGTGAGCTAAACCTCGCTACAACAATAAATAGAACATGCTGGAGGGATAGATTCCTGTCACAGAGACTCCCCATGCTTTGGAACAAAATTCCTAACTACATTAGGCAGAGCCCCTCACTAACACTCTTCAAGAGAAGCCTTGACGAGTGGATGGGTAACAGAAAGTACACCCCTGGGATCACTTCATTGGCTCTGCTTGACAGAGGTTCAGTTAATTAATCAATGGGGCGGCGAAAGCCAACACACTCTGGCTAGGCTTATACATGCCCTTGGGCAGATAGCCTAGTACCTACCTATGAACCTAAACACTAGCCATGGCAGCTTCTCTGAGGAAAATACATCTGTGGGTAGTACAGAAGGTTGTTCAGCAAAAGAATATCTACAAGCAGACTCAAAAACTTTTATTTACTTACACACACACACACACACACACACACACACACACACACACACACACACACACACAAAACTATCACTGGGCATCAAAGAAGTTAAAAGGGGTTAGGTCAGACTTGTAGCCTGGCTCCATGGCACACAGGAATAAAGGGATGACTACGACATAAATGACCTGAGTCTGAGCAGTGGTATGGACACTAGATAAGCTACATAGAAGAGGCTGGAAATGAGAGTGGCTAATAATAACTTGCCCATCTTGGGAAAAGGGGGCAATCCAATCAATGTTGTACTAAAGCCTAGCACAAGCAGGCAGCTGGAACACACTATTGGACTGGCAAAGTACCCTTGTCTTGTTAAGCTAGTAATAGTACCCTATACTACTCTGGCATAGAAGCAGATATACAAAGATAAAAGGCACGGTGAGTGGCCTGGGTGACGGATACACATACCAAACTGCCAACGGCAGGGTTAGGTGCCTCAGAAATGGCCCTCAGATTTGCCTCAAAGAACAAAAAGGCTACTGGGGTGGGGGTGATGGATAATTTTTCCACTTTGGGACAATCAAAGATCCACCCATAAATGCAGAAGACCCTAATCTGTGTGGTAAAGTCAGACCTGCGTGGTACAGATATGAGGGTACTTCTTACCTGGGTTGGACACAGAGTACAAACAGGGAGGATAGAGCACAAACAACCTTCATGCATATCAGGAAGATGGTACCCTCTGGTTAAACCTCTTCCATCAAGGAGACAGCAGAGAATCTCCTCGTCCAGGAAATTAATCAGTTAAAGAACTACTGCAAGAGACTGATGTTGAACAAACATAGTAGCAAAGAGAAACAGAAGTTATGTCTTACCATAACGTTCCATCTGTATTGTTGATCCTCGTTCAGTCATTACGTATGGGTATCAGTTCCGAACCGGCCATTTTCCAAGCTTGCGTCAGCTTCAACCTCTCGAGCTAAACTCTTACCCACAATTCCCCTTCTCCCTGTTATCACAGATTGAGTTTGCAAGTTAAAGAAGGTAGAGGCTACCTCTAGTCAAATAACCTAAGAGAACTGGATGGTGAGATCCACTAGAAACCACAGGAGGGAGGAGAGGGGAGGGGGGAGGAGGGAGGGTCGTAATGACTTCTTTATCTGATATTGTTAATCCTTATTCATTCCTTACGTATGAGACAGAGTCCCCAGCTACCTCTATTCCTGGAAGGCTCTCATGGAAGGACATTCCTGAGCACCACAAAACTGAAAGATGCTCTTCCCCTGGAGGCCAAATCCAATTTGTAATGACTGATGAAGGTAAGAGGCGTAGCCCAAGTTGCAGCTGTACAGATGTCATGTAAAGAAGCTCTGGCATGGAAGGCAGCAGAAGCTGCCACCAACCTTGTTGAATGAGCTTTCATGGTAGTAGGCAATGAGACATTACGTTGTGTGTAAATAAAGGTCATACAGTCCTTCAACCATCTAGCTAATGTGACCTTAGCAACAGCCGATTCTAATCTAGATCCAGAAAAGGCCAAAAATAACTGGTCAGATTTACGAAAGGGTTTAGTCCTGTATAGGTAAAAACGGATTGGCCTGTGTATATCAAGGGTATGTAAGCAATACTCTCCGCTGTTTGAATGGTTGGGAAAGAAAACTGGCAATTCAATGGCTTGATTAATGGACATTTCAGAGATCACTTTAGGCAGAAATGATGGATTAGTTCTCAGAGACACTCTATCTCTATGAAAAATCAAGTATGGACTTTTGATACATAAAGCTTGAAGTTCAGAAATACGTCTGGCAGAAGTAATAATGACCAAAAACAAGGTTTTCCATGACAGATATGTGAGGTCGCAAGAAGAGGCTGGTTCAAAAGGTGCCATTGTCAGAGCTTGTAGAAAGTACAGTTTTGTACCTACCATAAATGTAGATGTTCGAGTGTTCACCCTGCTGCAGTCATCACACTTGGGTTATCCTGTCATCAGGCAGTCCCGCAGTTGGCTGGATTTCCAAAGTCTTGGTCCGACGTCGGTTGCTGTCGCCTCATCCATGACAGTGCGCCAGGGGTACATATACTGCAACCAACGCCATTTTCTTCAGTTTTTCTTGCCACAGATGTCAGGTGCCCCCAAAAGGGTGATCCAAATCAGTACCAAAAAGTGGGAACACTGTATAGACACAAAAACCCTTCAGCTATAAGCAAATACATCAGTAAGGCATAGCATAGGTTTAGCCAGTAGATCAGAGGGGTTGGAGGGAGGGCAACCTGGACTGCAGCAGGGTGAACACTCGAACATCTTCATTTATGGTAGGTACAAAACTGTACTATGTTCATCGTGTTACCCTGCTGCAGTCAT
This sequence comes from Protopterus annectens, assembly GCF_019279795.1. Classification (NCBI taxonomy): domain Eukaryota; kingdom Metazoa; phylum Chordata; order Ceratodontiformes; family Protopteridae; genus Protopterus; species Protopterus annectens. The sequence goes on along the minus strand of NC_056728.1, from coordinate 1,794,262,159 downwards.
CACACTTGGGTTGAGTCCCAAAGCTAAGATAGGGTGGAGGCATTATAGAGGGTTAGAGGAGGCAATGAGTCCCTGCAGAACTGCAGTGGCGATGCCTGCCCTGGACTTAGAATAAAGAGGTAAGTGATAGTGTTTGGTGAAGGTGTGTACAGAACTCCAAGTTGCAGCTTCTAAAATTTCCTTGGTAGGAACCCCCCTGAGAAAGGCTGTAGAGGTAGCTGTTGCCCTGGTAGAGTGGGGTCTAATGGTAGGAGGAACTGGTTTCCCATGATGGGCATAGCAGAAACATATGCAATGGCCTATCCATTTAGAAATGGTTTGCTTGGAAATGGCCCTCTCTTGAGAAGCTGTAGCATAGGAAACAAAGAGCTGGTCAGTTTTTCTGAAAGCTTTAGTTTTATCCAAGTAATATCGAAGCTGCCTGTGAATGTCCAAGGAATGTAGGAGTCTCTCACCTTTGTTCTGTGGATTGGGGAAGAAAGTGGGTAGATGGATGGTTTGATTTAAAGCTATGCTGGAAACCACCTTAGGCATGAAGGAAGGATTAGTTCGTAGAGAAACTCTGTCCTGATGAAAAATGAGGAAAGGTTTCACTGCCATAAGTGCCTGTAATTCTGAAACTCTCCTAGCAGAAGTTATTGCCAGGAGCAGGGCAGTCTTCCAAGATAGGAACTGAAGGTCTGCAGAAAAGGCTTGTTCAAAGGGAGGTACTGTTAGTTTTTCCAGAACAAAGTTGAGGTTCCATGTAGGTGTAGGAGCTCTTCTGGATGTTTTTTCCCCTCTGAGGAACTGTCTTAGGAGTGGATTTGAAAATAAAGGTGGATCCGTGTCGTAGTGAGCTGAAATAACTGAAGCATGGATTTTAACTGAGGAGAAGGAAAGTCCTTTATGCAACATCTCAGCTAAATACTGCAGAATGTGAGGCATATGAGGCTGAGTTGTATCTAGGCCTTTAGCTTGATTCAAAGCATAAAACCTTTTCCATTTGTCCGAGTAAGCCTTCCTGGTGCTTGGCCTCCTGGCTTCTAGAATAACATCCAGAACTGCTTGTGAAAGAGGGGCTGGTTGGCTTAATTGATTTGCCATGCAGCCAGGTTTAAGGTTTTGATCTGGCTGTGTAGAATCTGCTTGTCTTGCTGTGTGAGCAAATGAGGTATTTGAGGCAATATCCATGGTGGACTGTGAGCCATATTCTTCAATAGCGGGTACCAGTGCTGGTGTGGCCAATCTGGGGCTATGAGAATCATTCGAGGTTTCTCCTTTTTGACCTTCAAAAGAACCTTTGAGAGAAGAGGTAATGGAGGAAAAGCATATGCTGTCAGGTTTTTCCAACTGAAGGAGAGAGCATGCACTTTCCAAGCTTGTTGGTGGAATGTCCTTGTACAAAGTTTTGTCAGCTGGTAGTTTTGAGGACTGGCAAACAAGTCTATATTTGGTCGGCCCCATCTTTGAGTTATCATTGCAAATATTTGTGGGTCTAGCTTCCACTCATGGGGATCTTTGATGTTTCTGCTTAGGTCGTCTGCCAATGTGTTTTTCTGTCCTGGCAGGAAGTGAGCTTGTAACTGGACTTGGTAGGTCAGAGCTGTGTTCCATAAGATTATTGCTTGCCTGCAAAGAGGGTAGGAATGTGTGCCCCCTTGTTTGTTTATGTACCACATTACTGTGGTGTTGTCCGTCTTTATTGCCAGTTGTCCAGGTTGTAGTAGGTCATTGAAGGCTGTCAGAGCTTTCTGTACAGCTAGCATCTCTTTTTGGTTTATGTGCAGTTTTCTTTGTTCTGCAGTCCATAGGCCTTGAATGCATTGTCCTGCCATGTGAGCCCCCCAGGCATAGTCTGAAGCATCTGTTGTGATAGTTTGCCTGGGTGGGGGCAAGGTGAAAGGCTGACCCTTGTTGAGGTGACATGCTTGTGCCCACCATAGAAATTCCTGTTGAAGGCAGGGAATGAGAGATATCACTGTGTCCAAGTTGTGGCTGTGTTGAGACCATACGCTTTTTAGGTACCATTGTAATTTCCTCATATGCAGTTTTGCAAATGGTATTATCAGAATGCAAGATGCCATGAAGCCCAAAGCCTGCAGAATTTTTCTTGCAGTTAATTGGGTCTTTGTTGCCATTGTCTTGAAATATTGAGTCAGTTGTAATTGCTTGTCTTGTGTAAGATAAGCCTTCTGGGCTGTTGTGCCCAAGCTGGCACCCAGGAATGTCATTTTTTGTGAGGGTACTAGTTTTGACTTCTTTTCGTTTACTGTGTACCCCAGACAGTTTAGTAGATGCTTTACAAAAGTCAGATGTTGTATGAGAATGTCTTTTCTTTCTGTTTGGATGAGGCAGTCATCCAGGTATGGATATATTTGAATTCCTCTTTGTCTGCAGTATGCAATTACTGGTGCCAGGCATTTTGTGAATACTCTGGGCGCAGTAGATAAGCCAAACGGCAATGCAGAGAATTGATAATGGGTTGAACCTGTAATGAAACGGAGGTATCGTCTGCAACTTTGTCTGATAGGGACATGCAGGTATGCCTTCTTGAGGTCCAACGTTACCAGCCATGCTTCCTTGCCCAACATGGGAAGTAGCTGCTGTAATGTTAGCATCTTGAATTTGGGAACTTGTAAGTAAGTGTTTAGAATTGAAAGGTCCAGAATTGGTCTCCAAGCGTTTTCTTTTCTGGGTACTAGGAATAGTCTTGAGTAAAATCCTTGGCCTTGCTCTTGAGTTGGCACCCTTTGAATGGCTCTCATGGCCATGAGAGCTGTAATTTGTTTTTGAGCCTCTGCCCTTTGATTTTGTGGCAGGTTTGGCATTCCTCTTTTTATTGGCAAGGTGTGAAAGTGGAATCTGTATCCTCATAAAATTATGTCTAGGACCCATTTGTCCTTTGTGACCATGTGCCAGTGGTCTACAAATAATGCTAGTTTTCCCCCCGGGGGGGCTGACAAGAGAGCTTTGTTTGGCCAGTTGAGGTGCAAGTCATTTTGTTTGCCTTCTGGTGGCTTGAGACCTGTCTTCTCCTCCCTTCTGGGTTGGAGTGGTCCATTGGCGAGGTTTATACTGAGCTTGTGGTTGTCCTCTGCCCCTTGGGTGCCTGTATTTACCCCTCTGAGGCCTGTCAGTGGCTGAAAAGGACCAATTTTTGGTTGGCCAGTTTCTGCTGAAGCGAGGGTTGTACCTGTAGGAAATCTTTGACTGTCTGCATTGATTTTGCCTTATCTTCCATTTTCTTTAAAACTTCTTCTGCTTTAACACCAAAAAGAACATCCTGCTGCAAGGGAGCATCTAGTAGTTTTGCTTTAACATGTTCAGGCAGACTTTGTTCCTTTAACCAGGTATGCCTACGTATAACTGAAACAGTGACAGCTGCTCTGCAGGAGGCCTCCAAAGAATCAAACCCACATTGTAAGGTATGTTTGCCCACCTGCTCGGTGGTGTGCAACAAGTCCTGTACTTCTTTTAATTCAGATTGTTGAGGAAGGGCTGTTATCTTTTGTTTTAACTGAGAGATCAGAAATTACTGATAGTTAAGCATATGAAATGGACAGTTTAGAGCTCTCATAGCTAAAGTGGCTGAGGTGTAAACCTTTTTCCCCCATCTGTCTAGTGCTCTTGAATCCCTTTCAGAAGGTACTGGATTTTTAGCCATGGAAGCCTTAGCCCCCTTGGGACCCTGGGAGATAGTCTCTGGGTCAGCTACTGGGCTTTTGTAAAGGAATTTATGGGAATCAGGTACTCTGTAGTATCTGTCAGGTTTGGCCGGGGCAGGAGGCAGAGAATCAGGGTTGAAACTGGATTCTAAGTAAACATCATCCACAATGTCCAAAACAGGAGGGATGGCTAGAGGTCTGAGTTGGGGGAGTAAAAGAAACTCTCTGAGCCTTTTCTTGGAATCAGAGTAATCCTGACCTTCCCAGTGAAAATGTTCCCTCATAGTGTGTAAAGTTTCCCCAAAAGAGAAATCTTCTGGAGGGGAAGCTGAGGGAATAGAGTCCTCAGCATCAGAATCTTCATAAGGAGAGAAGGTATAGTCTTTGTCTTCAGAGGAATCCGAAGAAATAGACAGTTATACAGAGGAAGCAGATTCTTCCTCTTGTCTAGGCCTTTTTTCAGGAGGAGGCTGGGAACCCCTGATAAGAGAAATCAGATCTTCAGCCATCTTGAGCATCTGTTTCTTAGGCATAGGGCCTTGAACAGGAGACTGAAGTGAAGCTTTCTTCGATTTGGAAGGAGTCTTCAGTTTAGAAAACGTTTTGACTGTAAGAGTCGTCGGTCTGAAAACGTCTTCAGAAAGCGAAGGTGTTTCAGAAGTACTGGTCCTTGGGAGGTAAGTCGTCGGTAGGGCCTGAAGTAAAAGGCTGCATCGGCCTAGTACATTCCGTCAAAATATCCGTAGCGGTCTCGGGTTCCTCAACTGCGGTAGTCAGAGGCTGCGTCGGTGCCTCACTGATAACCGGAGACCGGATCAACCGAGGCCTCGGAATCGGGCTTAGGCCTGGGCTGTCGATCCTTATCCCTGCGCTTTTTGTGCACGCCGGTAGTCGGTAGCTCCGACGGCATGTTTTAATTAAATTTTCTGCCAAAAAAGTGTTGTGCGAAATTAAATCTTCTTTTAATAGTGTGTTTATTAAATCTAGCACAAAAACGACAAGAAGTGACGTTGTGATCAGGGCCTAGGCAGGGTATACAATAAGAATGAAAATCCTTATGAGGTATTTGCTTCCCACAAGAAATACAATTGTTAACTTTTTCTGACATCGGTCTGAGGCAAGAAAAGTTTCCCCAACGGGGTACTTAGCTTTATAGAAGACTTCGGTCTGAAACTCGAATTCGAAAATCTCAGGAGTCGGCCAACCGGCACTTGCGAACTGCTTCTGCTTCGGGCACCACACAACAAGAAAGACTGAAGAAAATGGCGTCGGTTGCAGTATATGTGCCCCTGGCGCACTGATGTCACAGATGAGGCGACAGCAACCGACGTTGGACCAAGACTTTGGAAATCCGTCCGACTGCGGGACCGCCTGACGACAGGATAACCCAAGTGTGATGACTGCAGCAGGGTAACACGATGAACATCTAATGATAAATCCCATGGTTGAATAGGTTCTCTAAAAGGTGGCTTCAGATGATTCACACCTTTTATGAAGGTTTTGCACAATTTATGGGAAATAAGAAAGGAATCTCGACACCCTCATGATAATTAGAAATTGCAGCCAAATGAACTCTAATGGTAGAGGCCGATAGAACCGATTGAAACAGGATGGCCAGATAGTCTAGTATTATCGACACTGGTGCTGAAAAGGGGTCTACTTGTTTATCTTTCAGCCAACAGGTAAATCATCTCCACTTGCTCAGATAAGTAATTCTAGTGGAAGACTTATGAGAAGCAATGAGAATATCATGTACTGGTAAAGAAAGATCATTCTGCCTGGCAATCACGGGAATTGGAGTAGCCAAACCGTTAGCTTCAGGCTGTTCAGGATGGGATGAATCAGGTTCTGTGGGTGTGAGATCAACTCCGGGATTGGATGGAGGATCCATGGTCGATCTAGCAGGTGAAGCCAAAGGAAGGGGAACCAAATCTGTCGTGGCCAATATGGTGCTATGAGGATTACCTTGCTCTTCAACTGCTGAGCTTTCTTCAGAAACTGGGGAATGAGAGGAAAGGGCAGAAATGTGTACAGAAGACCCGAGGGCCAATTGTGGACTAGAGCGTCCCTGGGTGCCTGTCCCTGGAGGGAATCAGGCCAGTAGTTGCTGCATTTGTAGTTGGTTGGGGATGCAAAGAGGTCGCAGCAAGGATGACCCCTGCGGTGGAAGATCTCCGCCGCTATCAAGGGATTGAGGGACCACTCGTGAGGTTGAAGAATGCACCTGCTGAATCTGTCTGCCATCACGTTGGAACTCCTGGGAATGTGCGTTGCTAGAAGAAAACGGTTGGTAGCCATCGCCCATTGCCATATCCTCATGGCCTCTCGACATAGGGGGTAAGATTTGGTTCCACCTTGCTTGTTGATGTACCAGACCACCACCATGTTGTCTGATTGAATCGCAAGTGTCCCAGACGGCAGCAGGGGATGGAATGCTTGCAACACCAGAAGCACCGCCCTCAGCTCTAGAACATTCAAATGCAGATGGGCCTCCAGTTGGGACCAAGTGCCTTGGACTGTCTGTCCCTGACATAGCCTCCCCCCACCCCATCAGGGAGGGGTCCGTGGTCACTGTGGCCTAGGGTTGCTGGGGGGGGGGAGGGGCGAGACCATTGTGAGAGACTGTGCGTCATCCACCAATTTAAATCCTATTTGCACCTGTGGGTTACTTGAATCATGGCTGAAAGAGGATGCTGAAAAGGATACCACTGGGTGAGCAGTAGCCACTGTAGAAGCCTCATGTGAAACCTGGCCAGGGGAACAATGGTGATGGAGGCTGCCATGGAACCCAACAGCTGTAGAACCGAGTGAGCCGTGGATTTTTCCTTTGAAAGGATTGGAATTAGTTGCTGCTTTATCCTTAAAATTCTGTACTCTGGGATAGCAGCTCTGCAGTTTTTTGTGTCCAAGATGACCCCTATGAATTCTGTCGACTGAGAAGGGGTGAGATTGGATTTCTGCCAGTTTATGGCTATGCCTAGCCTTTGAGCAGCGAGGAGAGAGTACACCAGGGCTTTTTCCAGTAGATGTCTGTTGGGGGTGGAAATGAGTCAGTCGTCTAGGTATGGAAACACCTGGAACCCTTGAAGTCGCAGGTGAGCTGTGACAACTGCCATGCACTTTGTGAACACTCTGGGGGCTGTAGAGAGTCCGAAAGGCAGTACTCTGAACTGGTAATGACTGGCTCCGCACGAAAGCGCAGAAATCTTCCTGATGGCTTGTCCACCTTTATGTGGTAGTACACATCTTGAAGATCTATAGAGCACATCCAATCGTCTTTTTCCAAAAGCAGGAGGATAGACTGTATAGTGACCATCTGGAATTTTTGAACTCTCACAAACTTGTTCAATACACTGAGATCCAAAATTGGTCTCCAGTCCCCGGTTTTCTTTGGCACCAAAAATAGTTTTGAGTAGAATCCAGATCCTATCTGGTCTGGAGGGACTATTTGGATGACTCTTTTTCTTAGCAGCTTTTCTCTCTCTAGTGCTGCTTCTTCCCTTTGACTGGGTGGGACGTCGGGAAGATTTTTTGAACGGATGGGACAAAGATCGAAGGGGATATGATAACCTTTGGTTATGATCCTTTGTACCCAAGAATCGGTGGTGATGGTTAGCCAGGCAGAAGGGTACAAGGAGAAACGTCCCCCAACCACCTCCAGAGGAAAGGAGTTGGGACGCTCTTCAGGAGCGCTGGTAGGATTGACCAGGGAAAGAATCCCTGGAACCATGGTTACGTGGTCCCCCTCTGCACCAAAAGGAGCGTCTTCCCTGTGAGTTTCCCCCTCTGCCTCTGGGGGAGAACTCGGCCTGCATATCACGGAAAGGACCCAGAGATTTCTTGAACCATATCTTCCCACTCTTTTGGTTTCGGGAGAAAGCATGTTGAGGGGAAGAATAATGGACACCTATGGCAGAAAGGGTCTTACAGTCTTGTTCACATCTGGCCAGTGTGCTTTTAACTTTGGGCCCAAACAACGAGGAGGGCTCAATGGGGGCATTAAGAAAAGAAGACTTAAAAGGTTCCGCGAAGTTGCACAAGCGCATCCAGGCGTGTCATCTCAAGACCGCAAATGAACCCGCCACTCTAGCTGCTCCTTCTGATGCGTGAAATATCAGTCACATAGAGGAGTTAGATATAGACTCAATAGTGGCCAGCTGAGAGGCCACTTTGTCACGGACCTCATCACACACTGCACCAGCCAAGGTTTCAGAGAGCTCAGAAACCAGATCCCTTTGAAGCTTGGTAAAATGTGCCATATAATTCAGGGACCTGATAGCAAAGGTCACTGAAGCAAAGATGCGCTTCCCTATTCTGTCCAGGGCCCGGGACTCTCTGTTAGGCGGATGGACAGTCTGGCTTTCTTCTTCTGCCAGATCCTTTTTTGTTAAGGCCGCCACCACCAAAGCATCTACAGGAACACCTTTGGACCAATGGGGATCCGAAGCAAGAGGGGACAAGATTTTATCTGGCCTCCGGGTAACAGCTTCAACAGTATCAGAGGCCTTCCAAGCATGCTGCACGATGAACATGACAAGTTCATCAACAGATGGAGTAACCCAAGAGGTAGGGGGCCGGGTGCGAAAAGCCTGCAGGAACACAGATTCCTCAGGGGTCGAATTAGAGGGCTGCCAGTCACCTCTCTGTTTTAGGATTTCGAGGATATCGCCAAAGGATACCTCAGAGGGTGGCCGAGGGGAGCCTTCCCCCTCATCAAAATGTGTGTCTTCTGTGAGGGACTCCTCTGTGGAGTCCATGTGCTTCCTCTTACACAAACTTTTCCGGTGGACCTCCTCAGTGGAAGAAGCTGGGGAAGACAACGGAAATATGTCCTAAGGCCCTTGCACCCAGTGTCCGCTAGGTGCGACTTGTGAAACCAGTGTACCAGAGGAGGGCAGAGATATAGACAGTCCGGTATTGCCAGCAGCAGCGAAAGCCTTCTCCATCAGTTGGAAGGCTGGTCCACCCGGAGAGGAGTGTAAGTCTAGGACAGGGGGCACTCCTCCCCTAAGTGGCTCAGCCCGCGACTCGGAGTCCCTGGATGGCTCTGGAGCAGCAAGCTATGCATGTCACAGATGACATCCTGGGTCGAAAAACTTTCCTACCACGAAGGCAACTGCGGTTCCTTAATGAGATACATAAAGAGAACTGCAGAAGGGGAAGACTGTACTATATCCATGGACTTCAAAGGCAATGAAGGAGGAGAATAAGAAGGTGTCTTTGGAGATGGGTGATCACCTCCCAAGGAAGGATTGTTCCTGGGGGGTGGAATACTTCTGGCTAAGAATGCCTGGTCCACAAGACGCAACACATCATGTTCAGACAGCCTTCTAGTGGACCTCACAGAGACTGAGGGAGAAACAGGCCTGTCCACAAAGGAGGAAGACTCTGCGCCCATCTCATATAACCAGACCGAGGACAATGGTGCCAAGAAAGAATGAACTACTGTAGTCTGCACCGAAGAAGTCATCGGTGCCGAAGTCATTGTCTGCACTGACACAGGGACTGGTGCCGAAGTGGTTGTCGGTGCCGAAGGCGGAACAGACAAACTGGATCCAACAATAAAAGCCTTGATTCCGAGGAGGATCTTGGAGCCGATGCAGTCAAGGTCTGCGCCGACTGAATGGTCGGTGCCGATACAGTGGTAATGGTCTGAACCAAGAAACCCCTCGGTGCTGATATGTAGAAGGCTGCAGGAGAGGAAGGAGACAAAATCACTAATGGAGCCGAAGGCCTCGGTGCCGAAGGTCTGGGCACCGAAAGCACTGGGGCTGACAGAGAGCTCTGGAGCCGAAATTTTAGCCTTTTTAGGTTTTGGTTGGTGAGAGTCCCCAGCTGGGGACGAAGGCAAGGATTTAGCCTTAGTAGAAACATCCATTTTCTTATGGGCTTTATGAGGTGTTGAGACCTCTGACCAAGAAATAGCCTCTGAAAAGGGAGATTTTAGAAGTCTCTTCAGTATCAGCTTGTTTTTCCTTTCTAACAAAGTTCTATTAGAAAAATTCTCACAAATAGTACAAGGAGGTTCAACAGATAAACGGGAAGCTCCCATGCAATAAACACAAACAGTGTGCATCAGAAGTAGGCAGTTTGTGTCCACAATCAGAACACCGCTTAAACCCCGGACTGCTTGTTTTATCTGCCATATTAACAAAAAGAAAAGTACCAACAATGGTACAAGAGAGTACCCGAAGGTATGAAAGAAAAAAGGAAAGGGATTACCAATGATGGTAAGGAGAAATTACCTTGCGGTATAAAAAGTGAGTAAAGGACAGAAAAAACCTGCGGAAATTATGAACGCTAGATGCAATAGGGCAAGAGACAATAAAATATCAACTTTTCTGACAGAAAAGTAATTTGTAAAGCAATTAAACAACAACTGACTGTACTTAGCTCAAGAGAAGTAGCTTGACACGACCGGATGGCAACACGGCAAACGAAATTTGAGGTAACAGGGAGAGGGGAATTGTGGGTAAGTTTAGCTCAAGAGTTTGAAGCTGACGCCAGCTTGGAAAATGGCCGGCTTGGAACAGATACCCATACGTAAGGAATGAATGAGGATTAACAATATCTGATCAGAAACAATAATCAGAGAAGGCAAATTATTAAAGTTCTACATGATTTAAAAGAAATTAAAGAAAATAAGTTGACTAAAAATAGATTCTTCTATTCTGTTATAATAGACTCTCTCATAAAACAGGTATGTTATGAAACTTCAAAAACTCCTATCTCAAGAAAGGCAGTTGATTCCTTAGAATGGAAGTCACTGATGCAAATGAAAGCTTATGAGAGGTTTTGTGATAGTTCCTAGAACAACCTACAATCCCTTACTAACAGTTTGAGAGGTCTCACTGAGGAACAAGGAGGGCTCAGATTGTGCTGGATACTCTAGGATAGACTTTGGACCCTTAAAATTGAACTGGCCACAACAAGCAGTTGATGCAGATTCCACAGAAAAGGTTAAAATGATGAGATTGGCGGTAAGGGCACCAAACAAAAGCTGTGAAATTCTGCCCCCGCTGTCATCAGACATGTCACTCATTCATTAGTACAAGATAAAAACTGGACATTAATAGAGAAGGGATAACAAACATGGATCGCCAATGCTAAGTCCCATTCTGATATCAAATGTATGTTTCTGTGATACTCTTAAGATGGAAAAAGAAGGTTTTGACAACAGCTGACATTTAATCCTAAAGCAACAGCATATAGTCAAAAACCACATGCAGCTTAAGCATGTGGTAAACAAATCTCAATAATGAATTTTAAACATTTTCTTTAATAGGTAAGTGAAGAAAGGAAATTAATCTGTGACAAATGGAGACATGCAACAGGACTGCCTCTGTGTTTGCAGGGTTGAACTTAAAATGGCCATCAGTCATCCAATAAAGGATGATGTCCACGCAACGTTCTATAGTAGTAATTACTGAAACACTCCTGATAAAAGGAACAACATTAACTGAATATCCTAACAATGATATTGTTAATATATGTCTACACCTCACCTGGACTCTTACCTGTGGTGTATCACAGGGTTTTCCTTTGAGTCCTTTTTTGCTCAACATGTACAAGCTTGCTCTGGGAAACATTGCTCAGGGGAAGAGGGCCACAATACCACTGCTATGCTGACAACACTCAGATGTACTCCTTTTTTTCTAGAGGAACCTATGTCTGCCATAAATCCATTAATGGGTGATCCAGAATAGATCCACAGCTTGAGGACCTGTGATCAAATGATGCTCAACACTATCTAGATGGCTGCCACATGTCACATTGTGCGATTTACATAGTACTTGTGTCTTCATCATAAATTATAGCAGCAAACTGGAATTTGTAACTTAGGGGTAATTACTGATGACAGACAATTAAAGACCAGGTTATCAGCTATCATCAAATCTTTCGTTTTCCATATATGAACACTACCACCTAAAGACATCATACACTACCTGCAGATGCTCCACCAATGTGGCCCATGCCCTTTTTTCTTCTCATTTAAACTACTACAGAAACCTGTACTTAGGGCTTCCAAACTCAGAACTTGATCACTTACAACTGGTGCAGAAACTTAGCAGGCTGGCTACTGAGCGGTGTATCTTGAGACCAACATATGCCAGTTCGGTGCACACTCCATATGGCTGTTAGTCAAATTTTGTATCCCCTATAAAGTTCTACACCCGATTTATCTAGCCCTACAAAGTTTTAGTCCTCTGTAACTTTGGGGAGCTGCTAGCCCAATATCAAATGTCTGGTATCATGCTCTAAACTGAAACTTTTGATGGCACCAAGGTTACAGTGAAAAGCTTGCAAGAATCATTCTCACATCCTACTACCACACTGGTTTAAATAAGTTCCCCACCAGTTAATAGTTTTAGGTAATCCAACAAGACGCGTCTATTAGAGCTGGGAAAAAGAAGTAGACTTTGATCATTTACCTCCTTGTATTTTGTCATATCTTACTTCATGCTTTTTTTAATCAATCAATTTGTAACCCGCATTTTGACTTCACTACAACTACTTCTTACTCTACATGCATATTTACTTGTAATGTTACCTGGCTTAGAGACTCAAACTTGAAGATGTAGTTAAACAATTTCTCTCAATGGTCAAAAGCATACCATGACAAGCTGTGTTGCAAAGATAATGCCTTGTTGTACCTTTTAAGTTGGGCAGTGAATTAAACCAGAAACCATGAAATAGTACAACCTGGTTTGACTCTTAATTGTCAACTACAGTGGACGCTATACCACAGTGGAAATGACTGATCGAGCAAGGCACTATGATTCAGTGTGAAAACCACAGAGATCAATGATGGCCAAAAAGGAAATATAGCCATTGATCCACTGCTTTGTTGAGATCATTAACTGACTAACCAAGAGCAGTCACAGTGCTGTATCTAGATCAAAGGTTTCCACACTAGGTCACAGTGAGAGACACACACACACACACACACACACACACACACACACACACACACACACGAAAAGTCCTTAAGCCTCTCCTAAGCATCATGAAAGTACTTTGGACCTCCCCACAGGACAAAAGACATATGCAACTCTGTTGAGGGGAGAATTGTTTCTACACATACACAAAATAATCAAGCCTTAGTACATTACTCATTGACTATTTATTTGCAAACAAATGCACACAGTTATTGACTACATTCTACATTTAGCCAGATCTTGCATAAAATTAATGCTGGATTCATAAGTTTTAAAATAAACATTTTGAAACTTGCTTGGTCCTCTCCTGATATATGCCTAGCCTTCCCCACTGAAGATAGTCCCACCTGCTGTTCTACTGGTCTAAAACTATAGTAACAAAGACCTAGATGATCATGTGATAATAAATGTGATCAGAACTGACTGCATACTACTACTATTTTTTTGTAACTTTCCTTATAAAAAGTAGGTTAAACACTGAACAGAAAAGTACAGTTGTGTACCTACCATAAATGTAGATGTTCGAGTGTATTCACTGTTGCAGTCATTACTTTTGGGTTATCCTGCTGGCAGTCTACTCTCAGTCGGCCAGAATTCCAAAGTCTAGGTCCGGCGTCGGTTGCTGTCGCCTCTTCCCTGACGTCAGTGTGCCAGGGGTACAAAAGATGCAGCCGACACTATTTTCTTCAGTTTTTCTTGCCCCAGATGTCAGGTGCCCCCAAATTGGTAGGCTGAAAAATATGCCAATAAAAATGCATGCACAGAAATAACATTTCCTTCATCTACAAGCAAATACACCAAATAGGTTGTATAGGATAGAGAAGTGCAGATAAGACCCAGCAAAGAAAAGGGGGAAGGTGGGTGGGTAACCGGGAATGCAACAGTGAATACACTTGAACATCTACATTTATGGTAGGTACACAACTGTACTATGTTCATCGTGTTTCACTGTTGCAGTCATTACTCTTGGGTTGAATCCCAAAGCGGAGGATGGGTGGCTGTGCTAAATAGGATTAGGAGAGGCTATGAGGCCCTGTGGGACTGCAGTGGCAAAGCCTGCTCTGGACATAAGAGTAAAGAGGTAAGTGGTAGTGCTTTGTGAAGGTGTGCACTGAACTCCAGGTTGCAGCCTCTAAGATATCTTTGGTTGGTACTCCTCTGAGGAAGGCTGCTAAAGTGGCTGCTGCTCTGGTGGAATGAGGCCTAATGCCCTTAGGCACTGATTTGCCATGTTGAGAATAGCAGAAACGGATGCAATGGCCTATCCATTTAGAAATAGTCTGTTCTGAGATAGCCTTTCCTTGTGATCCTGCAGCATATGACACTAAAAGTTGCTCAGTCTTTCTGAAAGCTTTAGTTCTGTCCAAGTAGAAGCATAGCTGTCTGTGTATATCCAAGGAATTCTCACCCTTGTTCTGTGGATTTGGATAAAAGATAGGCAAGTGAATGGTTTGGTTGAGGGCCACACTGGACACCACCTTAGGCATAAATGTAGGGTTTGTCCTCAGAGAAACCCTGTCTGGATGAAAAATGATGAAAGGTTCCACAGCCATGAGTGCTTGTAACTCAGAGACTCGCCTTGCAGAGGTTATTGCTAGGAACAGAACGGTTTTCCAGGATAAGAATTTTATATCTGCTGTTGATGCTGGCTCAAAAGGAGGCAGTGTGAGTTTTTCCAAAACATGACTGAGGTCCCAGGGTGGAACTGGTGCTCTCCTTGGAGGCCTAATGTTTTTGGCCCCTCTGAGGTACTGCCTTATGAAAGGATGAGAAAAGATAGGTGGTTCCGCATTGTAATGGGCTGAAATGGCAGAGGCATGAATCTTAATTGATGAGAAAGAAAGGCCTTTGCTCAGCATCTCAGTTAGGTATTGTAAAATCTGAGGGATATTTGGTACACACGTGTCAAAGCCTTGTTCCTGGTTCCAAGCACAGAATCTCTTCCATTTCCCTGCATAAGATTTTCTGGTACTGGGTCTCCTGGCCTCCAAGATAACATCCATAACAGCTTTTGAAAGAGGAGTGTTCTGAATGGCTACATTATCTGCCATGCTACCAGATTTAAGGTCCTGAGTTGGCTGTGCAGGATCTGATTGTTTTGTTGGGTCAGCAAGTGAGAAGTCTGAGGGAATATCCATGCTGGACCTTGAGACAAGCTCTTTAGGATCGGGTACCAGTGCTGGCGTCGCCAGTCTGGTGCAATCAGTATCATTTTTGGCTTTTCTTGTCTGATCTTTAGGAGTACCCTGGGAAGGAGAGGCAGTGGAGAAAAGGCATATACTGTTATATTTTTGCGTCCACTTTCCATGCTTGCTTGTGATAAATCCTTGTGCAAAATCTCTGCAATTGGCAGTTGTGAGGGGAGGCAAATAGATCTATGTCTGGGCATCCCCATTTCCTTATTATCATGCTGAAGACTTGTGGATCCAGTTTCCATTCGTGGGGATCCATGAGGTTTCTGCTTAGTTCGTCTGCCAGTGTAGTTGTTTTTCCTGGCAGGAATTGTGCTTGCAGGTGAACTTGAAAAGCCAATGCTGTGTCCCATAAGGTCATTGCTTGTCTGCAGAGGGGATAGGAATGTGTACCTCCCTGCTTGTTTATGTACCACATGACCGTAGTGTTGTCTGTCTTTATCAGTAACTGTCCTGGATGAAGCAGGTCCTTGAAAGCTATCAGGGCATTTTGAACAGCTAGCATCTCTTTTTGATTGATGTGAAAATGCATCTGGTTTGCAGGCCATGTGCCCTGAATACATTTTCCTGCCATATGGGCCCCCCAGGCATAATCTGATGCATCCGTTGTCAGTGTCTGTCTGGCTGTGGGTAGACTGAATGGCAGACCCTTGTTGAGGTGACAGGCTTCTGCCCACCATCGAAACTCCTGTTGCAGGCAGAGAATGAATGCAATTACTGTCTCTAGGCTGTGGCAATGCTGAGTCCAAACACTTTTTAGATACCATTGTAGTTTCCTCATATGCAGTCTGGCATATGGAATTAGTAGAATGCAGGATGCCATGAAACCCAAGGCCTGCAGGATTTTCCTTGCAGATAAGTGGGTTTTTGTTGCCAATTTCTTGAAGTAAGTAGTCAGATGCTTTTGTTTGTCTGGCGTGAGATAAGCCATCTGGGCAGCTGTATTTAAGCTTGCACCCAGGAATATTATATCTTGAGAGGGCACTAGTTTTGATTTCTTTTCGTTTATTGTGTACCCTAGGTCAATTAGTAATATTTTTACAAACACCAGATGCTTTAGAAGAATGTCTTTGCTCTCTGCTTGAATTAGGCAGTCGTCCAAGTAGGGATATATTTAAATTCCTTTTTGTCTGCAAAACGCAATTACTGGTGCCAGGCATTTTGTGAAGACCCTGGGCGCAGTAGATAAGCCAAAGGGCAGTGCAGAGAATTGGTAATGCATTGAGCCAGCTATGAATATGAGGTATCTTCTGCAAGAATGTCTGGTTGGGACATGCAGGTATGCCTCCTTAGTTCCAAAGTTACAAGCCAAGCCTTCTTGCCCAGCATGGGCAGTAGCTGCTGTAGAGTCAACATCTTGAATTTTGGAACTTCCAGAAATATATTTAGTATAGACAGGTCCAGTATTGGTCTCCAGGTTTTGTCTTTTCTGGGTACTAGGAAAAGTCTGGAGTAAAATCCTTGCCCCTGCTCTTGTTGTGGTACTTGTTGAATGGCCCTCATGTCCATGAGGGCTGTAATTTGTTTTTGTGCCTCTGCCCATTGATTGTGTGGCAGGTCTGCCATACCTTTTGACCTTGGTAGAGTGTGAAAATGGAACCTGTAGCCTTGGGACACTATGTTCAGGACCCATTTGTCTTGGGTAGCCATTTACCAATTTGATGACAAAAGTGCTAGTTTTCCCCCTAAGGGGGCTGCCAAAAGAAAAGTGCTTGGATCTGGTAAAGGAAAGTCATTGGGACTGTTTCTTGTAATGCTGTGATTTGTCTTCTCCGCTTTTGGAGGTAGGAGCACCCCATTGTTTAGGCCTGTATGAGCCTTGGGGCTGAGATCTGTCTCTGGGACGCCTGTATCTGCCTCTTTGTGGCCTGTCTGACACTGGAAAGGACCAATTTTTAGAAGGCCAGTTCCTGCTAAAACTAGGTGGTTGTGCCTGTAAGAAATCCTTGACTATCTGCATGGATTTTGCTTTATCCTCCATTTTTTTCAACACCTCTTCTGCTTTAGTACCAAACAAAGTATCATGTTGTAATGGTGCATCTAATAATTTTGCTTTAACATGATCAGGCAGATTCTGTTCCTTTAACATGCCTTCTAATAACAGAACCTGTAACAGCAGCCCTGCAAGAGGCCTCCAGTGAATCATAACCACATTGCAAAGTATGCTTTCCCACTTGTTCAGCTGCATGCAATAAATCCTGCAATTCCTTGTTCTCTGAACATTCAGTATTTGTCAACAATTTCTGTTTAAGCAGTAACATTAAATATTGCTGATATTTAAGCATATGAAACTGACAATTTAAAGCCCTTACAGCCAGGGTAGCAGAAGTGTAGACTTTTTCCCCCCATCTGTCTAGAGCCCTAGAATCCCTATCAGAGGGGACAGGGTTTTTTGCAGTGGAAGCTTTGACCCCTTTGGGACCCTGAGATATAGTTTCTGGGTCAGCAGCGAGGTTTTTATATAGGAATTTATGAGAATTCGGGACCCTGTAGTATCTGTCTGGTTTAGCAGGTGCAGGGGGGTAAAGAGTCAGGGGACAGGCCGGACTCTGAAAATACATCATCTACAATGTCTAGAACAGGTGGAATAGCAAGGGGTCTGTGCTGCAGAAGTAAGAGAAAGTCTCCGAGCCTTTTCTTGGATTCAGAATAATCTTGGCTTTCCCAATGGAAATGCTCCCTCATGGTACGCAGGGTTTCCCCAAAAGAATAATCCTCAGGAGGAGAGGCTGAAGGAGTGGATTCTTCAGCACCAGAATCCTCATAGGGAAGCATGGAGTAATCCTGTTCAGAAGAGGAATCAGAGGAAATAGAAACCTGATCAGAAGAATCATACTCTGTCTCTTGCCTAGGCCTCTTATCAGGAGAGGGATGGGAGTCCCTGATCAAAGTAATTAGGTCTTCAGCCATTTTGAGCATCTGTTTTTTAGGCATGGAAGTCTGAGCAGGAGAATGCTGTACTTATTTCTTTGTCTTTAGAGCTGCTTTAGTCTTTGTCTTTGAAGCTGAAGATGGCTTAATATATAGTTGTGTAGGTCTGAAGACACCCTCAGAAGCCGATGCCTGCTCAGCAGCTCCGGACCCATCTGAGGGAATGATTTCCGAGTGTCCAATACCTTGAGTATCCAGAGGCCCAGTCGGCTCCACGTGGGAGTCGGAAGCGGCCTGTGGCTCTGAGGTAGCGGGCGCCAGGGGCTGCGAAAGCACCTCACTGAGAACCAGCGACTGGCCTAGCAGAGGCCTCATTGTCGGTTTTGGACCTCGGATGCCTATCCTTTTCCTTGTCCTTGCGTTTTTTGTAAACTCCGGTTGTCGGCTGGTCCGACGGCATTATATAATTAA
The DNA here is from genome assembly GCF_019279795.1 of Protopterus annectens. NCBI lineage: Eukaryota > Metazoa > Chordata > Ceratodontiformes > Protopteridae > Protopterus > Protopterus annectens. The sequence goes on along the minus strand of NC_056728.1, from coordinate 1,794,244,039 downwards.
ATCTTCGGCCAAAATAATGAAATGCAAAATTGAACTGACGCTTAATAGTGCGTTGGTTAAATCTAGCACAAAACCGACAGCTAGCAATGTTGTGATCAGGACCTAGGCAAGGAATACAGTAAGAGTTAAAATCCTTATGAGGTACTTGCTTCCCACAAGAAATTCAATTGTTAACTTTTTCTGACATCGGTCTGGAGCAAGAAAAAAGTTTCCCCAACGGGGTACTTAGCTTTAATGAAGACTTTCGTTCTGAAATTCGGATTTGAATATCTCAGGAGTCGGCCGACCGGCACTTGCGAACTGCTTTTGCTTTGGGCACCGCGCGGCAAGAAAGACTGAAGAAAATGGCGTCGGCTGCATCTTTTGTACCCGTGGCGCACTGATGTCAGGGAAGAGGCGACAGCAACCGACGCCGGACCTAGACTTTGGAATTCTGGCCGACTGAGGGTAGCCTGCCAGCAGGATAACCCAAGAGTAATGACTGCAACAGTGAAACACGATGAACATCTTTTAGTAGTTGCAAAGATCATTATTAAAGAATGAAGGCCTTTGGAGGACGAAGCTTAAATGTAAACCCATATGTCACAAGATGGGTTGCAAACTGGCTAAAGGACAGAACCCACAGGGTTAGAGTTGCTGGCGCCATGTCAGACTCCAAGCCAGTCACAAGTGGTGTCCCACAAGGCTCAGTCCTTGGCCCCCTGTTGTTTGGCATCTACTTCAAGAAGTACAGGCAAACATAGGAGGACTATGGCTGACAAAGTTTGCAGATGACTGCAAACTGGGCGCCATAGTGGAAAGTACATCGGACACAGATATCCTTCAGAGGGGTCTCACGGAAACTGATAACTAGTGCCAGAGCCATGGCCTGAAGTTAAATGCCAAAAATGTATAGTCATACCCTTGGAAAAACAGTAAACCCCAAGCTACCATATAGGTAGCAATCCATTAAGCACAGAAGAGGTTATCAGGGACCTGGGGACCCAGGTTGACAGTGGCCTTTCTTTTGACACTCACATTGCTAAAGTGGTTAGAAAGACCTTCTACATTGCCCACCTGATCATGAAGGATTCACATCCAGATCAAGTTAGGTCAGTGTTCTCTCTACTCTTCACTTATCACACCAATGATCGAGTACAATGCCCCATTCGGGATGTATCTCACCCGACACCTGCAGCAATTGGAGAGACCCAAAGTTCCTCCCCAAAAGGATAAAGGGACTCCAAAATCTGTCATATGCTGCCAGACTGAAGAAACTCCAGCTCTATTCAGTCGCATACCGCCTGCTCAGAGTTGACCTGTGCCTGACATACAAGGCCATGTCCAACCTGGAATTAATGGACATGCTCCACCTCAAAAAATCCAAATCTACCAGATCCACTAGAGCAAGCGACTTAAACCTTAGCACGGATATAAATAGGACATGCTGGAGGGATAGATTTGTCACCCAGAGACTCCCTATGCTGTGGAATAAAATCCCAGTCCATGTGAGGCAGAGCACCTCGCTGGCTCTGTTCAAGAGAAATCTTGACCAGTGGATGGGAGATCGTAGGTTTACCCCGGGAATCATATCTGTGTCACTGCTGGACAGACGCACAACAAACTAATGGGCACAGTATTTTTTAACATAAGGGGTGGCGTAAGCCACAAAACTTTGGGCTAGGCTTATAAATGCCTTAGGGCAGATAGCCTAGTATAAACCTATGAACCTATGAACCTATAAGAAATCAGTGCCTCTTAACAAAGATGAAAAAAATCCCTATTATCAGAAATTTAGGTGTAGCAAGCTATTCTGACACCCAGTGCAGTGATAGTCTTCTAATCTGCCCTCACCCCAATTTTAAGTTGAAGAGCCAAAAACAAAAAGCTATTTCCTGATCTAGCACTCCTAATTTATTGGAGCAAACCAGTCAATTCTGTTCTTTCCAGTCTACAGTTCTCATCTCTAAGTTTGTTACAATTTATGATGCACACAGAGCACTAAAGTGCTTCAGAACACTAAAGTGCTTCAGTTCAAACTGCAGGGCAAAAAGCTCTTCTTAAATTTTGAAGTGTAGCAAACGGCTCCAGTTTATGCCACACATGGAGCAATAATGCTCTGCTTCATATCTGACCACAAATGCAATACTGGCAGTAATGCACTGAACACCTATGGTGTCCCCAAAGACTTTGTATCCAGAGTGACTACCCCCTTCTTCCCACCTTAAACTATGCTTTTGATAAGATATTTGAACAGCTGATCCCCAAACTTTAAGGCAAGTTTTATGCAGACTTGAAGATCAAAGAGCTAGCCTACAGCAGGCTCAACAAAGATGAAGCCACAGCCATGCTCTCCTCAAAGTTGACCACAGTTGCACTGAGCCTATCAGAAATGTAGGCAGTTCACAAAACAACCATAATGCGCTACAGATGCATGCTAACGGAGAGAAAATTTGATCTCGGAAACTTTATCCACATGTACTGTGCTTTCATCTCAATATGATGATTTGACAGGTCACATATTGCCTTTCGAGAAGTCAGATGGGTTGGGCCATACAGCCTGCTAACAGTTTGATAAAGTGCAAGAGAATTATTTGTTGCAGCAGAAACCACAATGAACAATAACAGTCTTTTAATGAAAGATCACCATATAGTACATCCTATAATGAGTAGTATACCACTTAATTGCACAAAATTTTGCAGGATGTCCAGATTTTTGCCTCAAATTTTTGGTCTGTCCCTCACAAAATATGTAATTTTCTGGCAAGTCACTGAGGATTGAAATAACTAAATAATGGCAGACATTTGAATTTCAGACATCGTACCTTTTACAAAATACATGCTAATGCAAAACATTTTATTCTAAAAAATTTCTAAGTTTATAAGACTAATATTTAAAATGTTCCTGATTTGGGGTCTTTGTCCATCCATTATTTTTGGCTTTGCTCAGAATTCTTGCACTAAGAGGTTGAGAGTTATGAAAGGTAGACAAACTAAGTATGCCTCTAAACAGGCAAGTTCTTCACCGTCTGCATTTCAGCCACTACCCAAGTCTATGCAGGTCATAAAGTCTGGAATTGAACAGTGGTTTAACAAGCTACTAAAGACTTAGTATATGCACAAACTGGGACAAGAAGAATAAATTTAATGGCAGAATTACAGGCTATGACTGAAGAAGCTGCCTCATCTGAACTGTTCCCCCTCCAGTAGCTGATCCATCAAGGGAATCAAAGTTGCACAAAGTACAGTTGTGTAAATTCTTACCATAACAGTAGATGTCCTTCTCTTCACTGCTGCAGTATTCATAACTGTAGGGATCCTCTGCAAAGGGCGCTCAGATGTCTGGCCAGTATACCAAAGCCTTTAGGTTGCCTGAAGGTATGTTGTACATAACACATATACTCCTTGCATAAAGGTGACACCTGGATGTACCATTCTCAGAACTGAAAGCCGCAGTACAAACACCAGCCTAAGGAAAACCAAGTAACGAGTACATCCATCAGAGAAATGGACCAGGGAGAGGAGGGAGGGAGTGAATATTGCAACAGTGAAGTGGAAGAACAGCTACCGTTATAGTAAGATTTTACACAACTGTACTATGTCCTTCCACTTCACTGTTGCAGTATTCATAACAGTAGAGAGAGTGCCAAAGCTCAGGAAGAAACTTGGGAGGAGGAAGGACCAGCAGTGCAATCTAGGAAGCCATGAAGAATGGCCCTAGCAAAACCAGCTCTAGCTCTGGAAATTCCATCCAACTTGTAGTGCTTGGTAAAAGTATGCACAGAAGTCTAGGTAGCTGCCTCGAGAATAGAGTTAGAATCCAAACCCCTGAAAAAAGCACCAGAAGAAGCCACAACTCTAGTGGAATGAGCCTTTACAGAAGGAGGAGGGCTCTTACATGAAAAGAACAAAAATAAATAGTCTGCTTGGATACAGCCAATCCCAAAGACCTGGGACAGGTTCATAGGTAGGTACTAAGCTATCGGCCCTGGGGCCTATACAAGCCCAGCCAAAAAGGTACCCTGGCTTTTGCCACCCAAGAAAATTATTTTCCTGTGCCACTGTCGAGCAGAGCCACAGAGGTGATCCCCGGGGTTAAAGACATCCTTCATATTAGGCCTCCCAGGAAGCCTGTTCCTCCTCCTTTGCTGCACATGAAAAGAAACAAAGAGCTGATCAGATTTCCTAGTAGTATTACTCTTATCCAAATAAAATCTGAGTTGTCTAGGCACATCTAGCATGTGCAGCACCTTCTCACTGGCAGACTGTGGAGAAGGGAAAAAAGTGGATAAATGAATAGACTGATTATGGGACAACTCATTCACCACCTTGGCCATAAAAGAAGGAGACACTGTCCTTATGAAATGCCAAAAAAAGGAGGACAAGCCATAAGGGCTTGAAGCTCAGACACCCATCTGGCAGAAGTGAAGGATAACAAAAGAACGGTCTTCCAAGAGCAATGTTGTAAGGATGCTGCAGCTGCAGGCTCAAAAGGAGCCACAGTCAATTTCTCTAAAATAAAATTAAGATCCCAAGGAGGAGGAACAGGCTTCCTGGGAGGCCTAATATGAAGGATGTCTTTAAGGAATTGTTTAGCTTCAAACCTTGAAGCTAAAGGAGGAGAGAGATAAAGGCAGACAAACACAGATATAGCTGATAAGTGGCCTTAAGAGAAGATTAAGCCAAACTAGCAATGAGCAATACAAGAGAGAACCAAAGGTACATCCACAGAAAGTGGATCCAGGCTATGTGAAAAGACACCAGGCAGAAAACCTTTTCCATTTGGATAAGTAGGATTTCCTAGTATTGGGCCTTCCTTGCCTCCTGCAGAACCCTAAGCACAACTTCAGAAAAAAGGTGTCTGTGGAATCAAAATTCTATCACCCACAGAGTCAACTGAAGAGTGGACAGGTGGGGATGGATGAGAGATCCCTTGTCTTGTGCGAGTAGGTCCACCCTGTGGGGTAACTTGTGATTATTGCCCTTAGTTAAATGCAGAAGAGGAACCAATGTTGTCTCAACTAGAAAGGAGTCACCAACAAGATTTTGAGTGTGTCCTGTTGAATTTCGAACAGGACTTTTGGAATGAGGGGAAGGGCAGTGTGGATCAGTATGTATGTACACCTTTTAGAAGCTTTCCATGGGCTTGCACATGTGTGTAAATATTGACCATGTGCGAACCAGACTCCCATTTTGTAAAGAGCTGTTGAGATGTAAGCATGCATGTATGTAATAATCAGTTTGTTTATATTTTACTTTGCTGCTATCCATCCTGATGTTTTTCTACATAATAAAGCATCTAAACGAACAACCCCGCCTGTTCATCTTGAATCATAATATAGGACGAGCAACATGGTGTCAGAATGGGATTCAGAATCAAGACCAAGAGGCAGTCAGTTAATGTTAAAGGAATATAAAGGAATGGATCATCCCCACTGCATGTACAACTCGCAAAACAGTTCAGAAACAAATTCCATTTACTAAAACTTGGATTTCTTACTCTAAGAATATAAAATGAAGCACTCAGAACTCTCAAAATGAATTATTAGTTAAAATGTCCGAAACTTCGATATATTGATAAAAATATTTGAAATAACTATGAAAATGTTTGAAATGGTGTCTAAATTGCATAAAATGCATAAAATAAGGAAATAACTGCATTTTTGCTATATGCTTCTTTTTTGCATTAATTAAAGCTACTCGAGATATCTGAGGTATACAGTGTGCAGTATTACAGTGCAGTTAATTTGCAAAATACAGCCATTTCAAAGCATATTTCGCAAAGTACAGTATTTCAAAGAGTATTTTGCGCATTTGAATGTTATTACAAGTACTTGGTGTGGGTGCATGTTCGTATATAATTACAAGTGGACCAGGATTGCATTGTTTCACTATAATTTGCTGGCATGGCAGAAGGCTTTCGTAGACCAGCTCCATTTGTATTTGATAATAATATTGCAGAGAACTGATTAGAGTGTGTTTGAGCAAGAGTACAATATTTTCATGCAGGCAGCATTTTCTGATAAAGATTCACGTACAAAGGCATTTATTCTGCTTAACTTAGTTGTTTCAGAAGCCATGGAAAGATGGCATTCATTTGTGTATGCACCTGCTGTGTTTGCAGGAGAGGGGAAAAACCGTCATGTAGTGCCAGCTGAAACAAGGAAATATCCCAACTGCTTAAAATGTAAAATTTAGAGAAATGTGTAACCCCCAAACAAATATTACAATGGAAAGGCATTTATTTTACACAAGGGATCAAGAGCCCGGTGAAACTTTTGCAGCATATATAACTGACTTGAGAAACAAGACTAAAACGTGCAGATTTGGTGATTTAAGGGATGAGTTGATAAAAGACAGACGTGTGTGGTATTAAAGATGATGCTATGAGAAAGATTTTGCTTTGTGACAATGATTTAACTATGAATGAGATTTGTCAGATGTATGAGCTCAAAGAAAAGCACACAAATATGCTTACAAATGAGAAATGCATGATTCCAGTGTCTTCTAGTGCCAATGTTGATAATATGCAGCACATAGTTAAAAGAAACAGGCCCAAGCACATGGCAGCAACTGAGAGTCCTGTAACAGTCCCTGGTAAACTCCGTACCTTTCTAGCAAATTCCAGAGTGCACACAGTCTCAGTGAAGCACAAGGGTGAGTCGGCAAACTCAAAGAATGTTCCCTCACCTAGCCTCATAGTCAACTGTCATAATTATGGTAGTAATCATGTGTCCCAAAGAGAAAAGTGCTTAGCTTTTGGTCAGCAATGGCAGAGATATAAAATGTGGAATAATTTCCAAAGATTTTGTAAATCAAAAGAGGCACATTATTTTATTAAGAGAGAACATTCAAATAGACAAGTTGATCAATTAGAAAGCTGTGGCCCTACTGTTTATGTTGATGGTGTGTCTGTACTTAATGAAATAATCAATGCAGTAGATTTAAGAGCAAAGAATGAAGTATTTTGTACTGTTCTGATAAATGGAAGACCCATACAGCTCAAAGTTGACAAGGGTTCAAAGTGCAATGTTATGTCAGCAGAAACATTTGCTAGAGTACGTGCTGGTGAGAAGCTTGATTTGGCAAAGTGTGTGAAGCTTTTTGCTTATGGTGATGAATAAATTCAAACCAAAGGTTCAGTAGTGCTTTCATGTTACTCTGCTGGGAACAGCTATGACTTGCAATTTTATGTAGTCAAAAGGCACGTGCAGTCATTATTAGGCCTCAGAGATGGTTTGAAGATGGGACTACTTTAATAAGGAAGTCCACCATGTAAGCTTAAAAAACAACTGTTCTAATTTCGCCCAGTCTCTTTTCTCTACAAATGCTGATCTTTTCAAAGACAAACTAGGCAAACTCCTAGTGTGTACTTCATGAAGTTAAACCCTGAAGTCAGCCCAGTTGTCAGAACAGCTCAAAATGTTCCAGTAGCTATACAGAAGAGAGTCAAAACTGAGCTAGATAAAAATGGGGCAGCAAGGTGTGATTTATCCAGTTGACGAACCAGCTGAATGGGTATCTTCCATGGTAGTAGCTCATTAACAAAAGCTCAGATGATATCAGAATATGTATTGATCCAACAGATTTAAACAAAGCCCTGAAAAGACCTCATCATCCAATGTGTACAGTTGAAAAAGTCACTGGTCTTATGCCAAATGCTGCTGTTTTTCTGTTTTGGATGCAGAGAGTTCATTTTGGCAAATTTAGCCTGGCCAAAAATCTTTATTGCTAACCATTTTCTGTACTCCTTTTGGCAGGTGCAGGTTTTTGAGAATGCCATTTGGGATAAATTCTGCCAGTGAAGTCTTCCAGAGTGGCATGGAAAGTACAGTTGTGTACACCTACCATAAATGTAGATGTTCGAGTGTCTTCACTGTTGCAGTCATGACTGTAGGGTTCTCCCCTGCCGGCAGGCAGTCCCAGGTTGGCCAGAATCCCAAAGTCTGGGTCCGGCGTCGGCTGTTCAGCCATGCTCCCTGAGGTCAGAGCGCCAGGAGTACAAAGCTGACAGCCGACGCCATCTTCTCCAGTTTTTCTTGCCCCAGATGTCAGGAGTCCCAAAATGAAAAAAGTCCCATAACCTTTGCAAATACACCTCAGAAGAATGGTGAAAAAAGGAAATACACAAAAGTAAAAATAAGAGGGGACAGGAGGGAGGGAAACCCAGACTGCAACAGTGAAGACACTCGAACATCTACATTTATGGTAGGTGTACACAACTGTACTATGTTCATTGTGTTTCACTGTTGCAGTCATGACTGTAGGGTAGAATCCCAAAGCTGAAAGAAAGGGAGGTGGTCATAAAGAGGAAGGGGCGGCTAAAAGGCCCTGCAAGACTGCAGAGGCAAAGCCTGCCCTAGACTTAGAGTAGAGAGGTAGATTGTAGTGCTTAGAAAATGTATACACTGAACTCCAAGTTGCAGCTTCCAAAATATCCTTGGTAGGAACTCCCTTAAGGAAGGCCGCAGAAGTGGCAGCAGCACTGGTGGAATGAGTTTGTATACTCCCTGGGATTTGCTTTCCATGGTGAGAATAACAAAATCTGATTCCATGAGCAATCCATTTAGAAATGGTCTGTTTTGAAATGGCTTTACCTTGGGAACTGGAAGCATAAGAAACAAACAATTGCTCTGATTTTCTGATGTCATTAGTTCTGTTCAGATAAAAACGTGGCTGTCTGTGTACATCCAAGGAATGTAAGATCCTTTCCCCCTTTATTTTGAGGAGAGGGGAAAAAGGTTGGCAAGTGTATAGTCTGATTTAAAGCCACTTTGGAAAGCACCTTAGGCATGAAGGTAGGATTAGTCCTCAAAGATACCCTGTCTTGATGAAAAATAATATAAGGTTTCACAGCCATTAGAGCTTGTAACTCTGAAACCCTCCTGGCAGAGGTTAGGGCTAACAGGATGGCTGTCTTCCAAGATAAAAACTTGATGTCAGAAGAAGCAGCAGGCTCAAAAGGAGGCAAGGTTAGTTTTTCCAAAACTTAGTTGAGATCCCAAGCAGGAATAGGAGGAGATCTAGGAGGTCTTAAGTTCTTAGCTCCTCTGAGGAACTGTCGCATGAGCTCTTGGGAAAAGATGGGAGGGTCTGTATTATAATGAGCAGAAATAGCAGAGGCATGAATTTTAATGGAAGAGAAAGAGAGACCCTTATGTAAGAGATCTGTCAAGTAAAGTAAAATTAAAGTAATGTTGGGAAGAAGAGAATCAGAATCCTGAGCCGGCATCCAGGAACAAAATCTTTTCCATTTTCCTGCATAAGATTTTCTAGTACTAGGACGTCTGGCTTCTAATATGACATCCATAACCTGCTTGGGCAGTAAAGAAGAAATTAAAGGCCCTGGATTAACCAGGCCGCCAGACTGAGAGTTCTGACATGAGAGTGTAGAACCTGACCCTGATGTTGAGACAGAAGGTTCGGAGACTGAGGTAAAACCCAAGGGGGCTCCAGGCATAAGTTTTTTAGAGTTGGATACCAAAACTGCCAAGGCCAATTTGGAGCCAGCAAGTTGATCATCTTGGGCTTGTCCTGTTTTATCTTCAATAAAACCCATGGAAGAAGAGGGAGAGGCAGAAAGGCATATCCCGAGAGGTTCCTCCAACTGAATGAGCTTCTCTGTGGAAAATCCTGGTGCAAAAAGTCTGTAGCTGATGATTGAGATGGGATGCAAAGAGGTCTATGTGAGGACATCCCCAGACTGCTGTTATCATCTTGAATATTTTGGTGTCCAGCATCCACTCGTGTGGATCCGAAAGATGTCTGCTCAGACTGTCTGCCAGGAAGTTTTGTTTCCCTGGTAGAAACTGAGCCTGAAGATCCAGATTGCAAGATAGAGCTGTGTCCCATAGATCCATGGCTAGTCTGCAAAGGGGGTAGGAATGAGATCCCCCTTGCTTGTTTATGTACCACATAACTGTGGTGTTGTCTGTCCGTATTAACAGTTGTCCTGGTTGTAAAAGATTCCTGAAGGCCAACAGAGCTTTCTGAACGGCTAACATTTCCTTTAAATTGATATGCAGGTGCTAATGATCCTTTGTCCAAAGGCCCTGCAAACAATTGCCCAGAAAATGGGCTCCCCAAGCATAGTCCGAGGCGTCCGTGGTTAGAATCTGAGAGGCAGGAGGCAGACGGAAGGGCTTCCCTTTGTTTAGAGCACATGCCCTGGACCACCAAAGAAAGTCCTTTTGAAGGCAAGGAAGAACGGAGATCACTATGTCTAAACTGTGGCAATGCTGAGACCATACACTTTTTAGGTACCACTGTATTTTCCTCATGTGTAGTCTTGCATATGGCACGAGAAGGATGCAGGAGGCCATGTAACCCAAAGCCTGCAGGAATTTCCTTGCAGAAAGATGAGTTAAAGTTGCCAAAGTTCTGAAAGTTGAAGCCAGCTGTAACTGTTTTTCGGATGTCAGAAATGCCATCTGGGTTGTGGTGTTTAGACGTGCACCCAGAAAAGTTATCTGTTGCGATGGTGTCAAATTTGACTTTTTTATGTTTACAGAAAATCCCAGGAACATGAGGAGGTTCTGTACAAATTCTAGATGCTGGAGTAAGACATCCTTGCTGTCTGCCTGAATGAGACAATCGTCCAGATAAGGGTAAATTTTAATTCCCTTTAGTCTGCAGCAAGCTGCTACTGGAGCCAGGCATTTGGTGAAGACCCTGGGCGCAGTAGATAATCCAAAGGGCAGTGCAGAGAATTGAAAGTGCCTCGATCCGGCTTTGAACCTGAGGTATTTTCTGCGATCCTGCCTGATGGGAATGTGTAAATATGCCTCCTTTAAATCCAAAGTTACCATCCATGCATTCTTGGACAGCATTGGAAGTAGCTGCTGTAGAGTAAGCATCTTGAATTTTGGAACCTCTAGAAAGGTGTTCAAGACCGACAGATCCAGAATGGGTCTCCATGAATTTTGTTTCCTTGGGACTAGAAAGAGCCTTGAATAAAACCCTTTTCCCATCTCTGAAAGATGAACCAGCTCTATGGCATTCATAGCCAAAATAGCTTCCACTTGGTTTAAGACCTCCGTCCATTGATGTTTTGGAAGGTCTGGCCACCCGCTTGGCCTTGGCAAGGTATGCAAATGGAAATTGTAACCCCTTAAAACCACATCCAAAACCCATTTGTCTTGTGTTATTTGAGTCCAATTTTGATAAAAAAGAGTTTTCCTCCGAGAGGGGCTTCCAGGGAAGAAGTTCCTGTAGCCCCACAGAGGGAGTCATTGAGTTTGTTTCCTTTGAGATTGTGACCTGTCCTCTCCTCCCCTAGGGGTGGAAACAGTCCACTGTCTTGGTCCATAACCAGCTTGTGATTGAGGCCTCCCTCTGGAACGTCTGTATCTACCCCTCTGAGGCCTGTCTGAAGTGGGAAAGGACAAATTTTTTGAAGGCCAATTCCTGCTAAATCTAGGAGTCTGTACTTGTAAGAAATCTTTAACTGTTTGCATTGATTTCGCCTTATCCTCCATCTTTTTAATCACCTCTTCAGCTTTCGATCCAAACAAAACATTAGGCTGAACAGGAGCATCCAATAATTTTGCCTTTACCTGTTCAGGCAAATTTTGTTCTTTTAGCCATGCATGCCTCCTAATGACTGTGCCAGAGGCCGCAGCCCTACAAGAAGCCTCCAAGGCATCAAATCCACAGTGTAAACCATGCTTCCCAACTTGTTCAGTGGCATGTAATAAGTCATGTAATTCCTTATCCTCTGCACAGGCAGAAATGGAAGTAAGCTTTTGTTTTAAGACAAACAATAGAAATTGCTGGTATTTAAACATATGAAACTAACAGCTTAAAGCCCTAATGGACAAAGTGGCAGAAGTGTACACCTTTTTGCCCCATCTAAGGAGCGAGAATCCTTTTCAGTAGGAGTAGGATTTTTGGCAGAAGCGGCTTTAGCTCCCTTAGGACCCTGAGAAATGGTTTCAGGGTCAGCAGAAGGGTTCTTGTATAAAAACTGATGGGAATCAGGAACCCTGTAATATCTATCAGGCTTCACAGGAGCAGGAGGAAAAGAGTCAGGGGTTAAGTTAGCCTCCGAAAAGGCATCATCCACACTATCCAAAACAGGAGGAATAGCCAGGGGTCTATGTTGGGGAAGAAGAAGAAATTCCCTCAGCCTTTTCTTGGATTCGAATACTCCTGTCCTTCCCAGTGGAAATGTTCCCTCATTTCATGCAAAGTTTCCCCAAAAGAGAAATCCTCAGGGGGAGAAGCTGAAGGAATGGATTCTTCAACATCAGAATCCTCATAAGGAGGGAAAGAAAATTCCTGATCAGAAGAAGAAACTGAGGAAACAGAAGCCTGATCAGAGGAATCATAAGAAACATCCTGCCTTGGCCTTTTGTCTGGAGGGGGATGAGAACCCCTAATCATAGTAAGTAAATCCTCCGCCATCTTGAGTAACTGTTTCTGTGACTTGGGAGCTGGTTCAGAAGAAGCCTGTGTAGAAGTCTTTGATTTTGAGTCTTTGCCTTTGTCTTTGCCTTTATTAGTAGCTGAGTAGGCCTGAAAACCCCTTCGGAAGCCGGTACCTGCACAGCGGCTCCGGACCCATCCGAAGGAGCATAGTCCGAAGGTCCTGCAACAGAAATATTTAAAGGCCTGGGTGGCTCCTCATGAGAGTCCGTTTCAGCCGTCGGTTCTGAAATAGCCCACGACAGGGGCTGCAAAAGCGCCTCACTGACGACGGCCGAACCTGAAGCTGGCTCTGCTTGTGCGCTATCATCAGATTTGGACCTCAGAGGCCTGTCTTTATCCTTGCGACGTTTATGAACTCCGGTAGTCGGGATCGTATCCGACGACATTTTGTAGTTAAAGCGCCTGCCGAAGTAATGAAAAGCAAAATCGTACCTTCGCTTAATTGTACGTTGATTGAATCTAGCACAAAACCGACAACTAGCTACGTCGTGGTCAGGGCCCAAGCAAGGAATACAGTAAGAATGAAAATCCTTATGAGGTATTTGCTTCCCACATGAAATACAATTATTAACTTTTTCTGACATCGGAGTGGAGCAAGAAAAAAGTTTCCACAACGAGGTACTTAGCTTTGAGTGGAGAAAAGTCTTGGACGAAGTACATCAGTGAAATTCGTCAGGAGTCCGCCGATCGGCAAATGCGAACTGCTATCACCGCATGGCAAGAAAGACTGGAGAAGATGGCGTCGGCTGTCAGCTTTGTACTGCTAGCGCTCTGATGTCAGGGAGCATGGTTGAACAGCCGACGCCGGACCCAGACTTTGGGATTCTGGCCGACCTGGGACTGCCTGCCGGCAGGGGAGAACCCTACAGTCATGACTACAACAGTGAAACACGATGAACATCACATGTTTTCTGGGTATCCATGCGCTATTATAGCAGATGATATTCTAGTAGGAGGTAATGGTGAAGCACAGCATTACAGAAATGCTAGAGAAAGTTCTGGAAAGAGCACATGAAGTGAATCTTAAGCCGAATCCTCCTGAGAACAGCTCCTGAGAGGGAAGAGGGAGATGAAACTGGAGCCCTGGGTTTTAAGACAAGTGCTGAATCTACCAGTAAAGTTCCTTCTTCAGACAGGGCAGAAGAGGAACTACAAAGTCTAGAGGATGAGAATGTTGAAGCCAAACTGATTTGAGAAACCATGAAATGCTGTGACGTCCCTCCTCTGGGCCAGTGATCAAGGAGCCTCAATCATCACCAAAGACACCAGTGGGAAACATTCACCGTGAGATAAAATCGACACACAACAGTATTTTCAGATGCAGTCCTCGGCATCAAGTAAAATTTCCCTTAAGAGCATACAGGGAATGCACACTCTGGTGCTGGGGCTAGGCTCTCTCTCCAGGCCTCAAAATAAGACTCCTCACTGACCAATGCACAGCTGAATCTGTAGACGGGTGCTCCAAGCCAAGACCTCCACCACCCTCTCTGTGAAATCAGTGCTCTCAGTGTCCCTGTTCAAAGCAGTTGCCTCACACTCTCTGAGATTTGATTTTCACACACATCTGGGAAAGGCTGGCACAGCTTACTCACTCTGCCACCTCCACCCAGATGATAAAGTAGATTTACTGCCACCAGAACACCCAAAACCTCTAAGGCTCTTACCAGGGTACACAATTACACTTAAAATTAATATTTATACAAACTGCAGTGTTTAACCAAGCAGCAAAGCAGTGTTTAACCAAGCAGCAAGACTTTCAGGAACGTAGAATCACAGTGCCGCTAAATAAATGTTAAGTACTCTCAAAGGTTACACATTTTCCAAAATACCAGCCACAATGAAAGGTATACTATATTCAATAATAAATAATACACAAAAAATGTGAAAATACTGAATATCTATTTACAATAAACACCAGAGGATCAATCACTGGAAATATAAAAAACAACACATATGGAAAGACTCAGCCAGACACAGAAAAAAAAACCTTTAGCTAATCTCACTATATTTTTTTAGCTGACCGAAGAATTGCGGTTCCCTAGTTCTTACTAAAGCAAGGCAAAATGAAAGTGGACGAGTGTCCTGTCAGGTTAGGGTTACCACCTTTTCAAATGCTCACAGTGGGACATTTTCTGTAGAAATGTCAGTTTAGCAGGACAAAACATACCCATGACCAGTACAAATGATAGAACTTCACCTTTCTGTCAAAATAAAAGCTTATTCGTGTAGCATTTCAGTTGCTTATGCTATTTCATATAACATTTAGGTGTTTCAGAGAAAAAAATAACTGCTTTATGAAACTATGAAAGAAAACTTATGAAATATTTTCATACAATAATCTCAGGACATCTGCCATTTTCTCAGTTTTTTCACAGGGCACAACTGCCCAAAGAGGGACTGTCCCTCACAAAGTGGGACAGGTGGTAACCCTATGTCAGGTCCAAAAACAGAGTGCACTCCTCACATCTCTCACTGGTATTCAAATACAATGTCAGTGTTGGCTACAGAATGACATCACATCTGGTCACCTAGCTCCGTGTTTCCCAAGTTAACCTCTCACTACAAAGTGCGCCAGGATCTGGCAGTGATGTGTCACAATACACACACAGAACTTTAGCCAAGGTTTACTACAGCACCTGGAAACTGTAAAACATTTACAACACTTCCACCCTTCCTGCAGAAACAAGCCATCTCTGGCACCCCAGGGTAGCAATTAGTTTACCACTAAGAACAGAGCAGGTTCCCAGCCCAGGCTTTTCACAGACATTGCAACACTGACTGCATTCAGACGTGGGAGATAAAATCTTTATGGCCTAAACCAAGTCATTTAATTTCAGGATATTTTCTTAAAGGTAGTTGGGATGAGCTTAACCCCTTCCCT
The DNA here is from genome assembly GCF_019279795.1 of Protopterus annectens. Taxonomy (NCBI): domain Eukaryota; kingdom Metazoa; phylum Chordata; order Ceratodontiformes; family Protopteridae; genus Protopterus; species Protopterus annectens. The sequence goes on along the minus strand of NC_056728.1, from coordinate 1,794,228,750 downwards.
TCCTGTATCCTCTGTTAAAATATATACATTCCATCAGTTACAACAGTACAGTTTGACATACATGTACATTTCTTTCCTATCCAGCAGGAGCCACTGTTGATACATTTTAACACAAGCAACTTTACAAATAGATTTTTAACACAAGCATCTGTACAAATCAGTTTGATATTTAAATGACATATAATTGTTTACAACACTCCAGCTGGCTATGCTGGCATATGTTACACATGCATTGCCCTACTCCCCTTGGCACAGCTGGCACTACCTCACATCATCACATCTCCCCCTTTGAAGACTCAAGCTATTTTTTTCAAGTGACCCTAGAGGAATATTGCTCGAGAGAAATGAGCCTGCCTCGGAAAACATTAACCCATACCCTGTTTTGACAGCTCAACTGCATTGGCACTGCTGACCCTACTACTGTGCTGCACTGTCATATCATATGCCTGCAACCCTAAGCTCCACCATAATAATTTAGCATTTTGCTGGCTGGGTCAATGTAGCCCTAAAGGATTCTGGTCTGTAACCACAGTGAATCTCCTTCCCTACAGATAGGGCTGAAGTTATTGCAGTGTCCATACTATGGCTATACATTCTTTTTCTACAGCTGCATAAAATTCCTCCCTGGGTTGGAATCTATAGCTGAGATACATAACAGGGTGCTCTTCTCCCTCTGAGGAAACCTTACCGAGTACAGCCCCCATCCCATGGTGTGACACATCCACCTGCACAACAAACTGTTTGCTGTAATCTAAACTGGCCAGCACAGGGGTTCCTCACAAAGCCTCTTTAAGCTTTTGGAATGCCTGCTCTCAGGTTGGGGCCTACACAACCTTATCTGGTTTACTTTTCCTCATCAGGTCTGTGAGGGGAGCAGCTATTGTACTATAATTGGGAACAAACTTACTATACTACTACGATGTAATCAAGAATGCCCTCAGTTGCTTTTTGGCAACAGGGGCAGGCCAAGCCTGAAAAGTTTCCAGTTTGGCAGATTCTGGACTGATCTTTCCACTCACCACTTTATGCCCCATGTAGGAGACCTCTGCCATACCCACCTGACACTTAATGGTCTTAATGGTCAACCCTGCCCATTGCAGTCTGCCCAGGACCTCCCCAACATGTTGAAGGTGCTCTTGCCAAGAATGGCTGTAGATGACAATATCATCCAGGTAAGCAAGGGCATAATCTCCAGTTCCAACATTTCCTGCATCTACTCTCTTATAATGTGTCCAACTCGCTCAGGCACCCTGCAAGGGGCCTGCTTGACAGGTCTTTGGGGTCCTGTATCCATATGATCCTGCACCAAGTGGGTGCAACCAGGTTTCCCAGTGATTATTTCCCAAAACCCCTGTAACACTGCTCGTATTTTTCGAAATTGGGTACATGACAGCCACTGGGACATTGCTACCCCTTCCACCAAGGTGTCAGTCCGAGCCACACTGAGGAGATGAGTCACCAGATCCCCCTCAGACTCCTCCTACCACTCACTGCAAATACTCAGCACATCATGTTAACATGGTACAGCTTGTGCCCTGCCTCCTGCCTACCAGTTTTACCATGTAGTTAAAATCAATGACCTTCCTTACCACTTTCCTTACCACTTTCAAGGGTCCTTCCCAAGCTGCCTGCAGCTTACGATGTCTGATAGGAATGAGCACCACAACCTGCTGTCCCACAGTATACTCTTGAGCTTTAGCATTCCTACCATACCAGACCTTTTTCTGCTGCTAGGCTACTGTCATTTTCTCCTGGGGAAAGCCCTGAGCTCCATAAGCCTTTTCTGAGGTTTAGGACATATGCCACAACAGACTCCTTGTGGAATTCACACACACCATCCCACTCATCACAAATCAAATCCAAGGGCTCCCTCACCCTATGCCCATACAGCAACTCAAAGGGTGAAAAACCTGAGGAGTCCTGGGGTACCTCTCTGTATGCAAACAGCAGATGGGGCAAATACTTGTCCCACTCTCTTAAACTGGTCTACAAATGCCCTTAGCATGGTCTCCAGTGTAGAGTTTAACCTCTCCACAAGACCATTAGTCTGAGGGTGGTAGGGGATAGTCTTTAGGTGCTTCACCCCACTGTGCTCCCACAGAAAAGCTAGCAGGTCTGACATGAAATAGGCACCTCTGTTAGTCAGTATTTCTCTTGGGAAACCTACCCTGCTAAAATATGTAACAAAGCATTTGTCACCTTTTCTGCCTTGATGGAGAACAGAGCCACCACCTCCGGGTATCTAGTAGCATATTCTACTACCACTAGGACATATTTCTTCCCTGTGGAACTTAGGATACTCAAAGGTCCCAAAATATCCATAGCTACCCTTTGCAATGGCTCTTCAATCACAGGCAAAGGCATCAAAGGAGCTCTGACCTTGTCTCCTGCATTGTCTACCTTTTGGGGCTGCTCGCAGTTTCTGCAGTACCCCATTAAATCCTTCGCAATCCCAGACCAATAAAAGTTCTGCATAACACATCTCTTGGTATGCTTTATGCTTATATGACCTGCAAATGGAATGCCATGGGCTACGGCTAGAAGTGCCAGATGGTAGGCTCTGGGCACTATCAACTGCTGTATTGCATCACCCTCTAGCCCTCCCTCAGGGGTCCACTCTCTATACAATAACCCTTTGTTCCAGAATACACACTCCCTTTTTCCTTAAGAATCAGGTGCCTCCTTAGCTAGCTCCCTCAAGCTTGTCTCAACTCTACTTTTGTGACCTTTGCCAGCTCCCCTTCCACAGGAACTCTGGTATCTTTGACAATGGTGCCTCACTGTCAGCCCTTGCAGTCACCCTATCCAAGGGAACATCAGTACCTACCAGCAGCTGTGGCTCACCATCAGGTTCACTGCTTAGGGTAGCTCCTTCCCTGAAATAGCCAAATCACCAGCCCTGGCTTCAGGTGTGGGGTTTGTCGGGGTACCAGACCCACATGCCTCTCTTCAAGCCTGACTGCATGTAACTGCATGCACACAAGGTACTGCATTATCAAAATATTTCCCTGTCAAGACATATGCAGGGATATCCTTAAAGACACCTACTTGCTTGCTTCCTTTTCTACCCTTCCAGTCAAGGAGTACCCTGGACACAGGTATTTAGAATGGATTCCCGCCTAACGCTCTGACTGGAGTGGACTGCCCAAGCAAGTACAGCTCCTATAACAACTGCAAGCTTCACAATAGTTATGTAAGAAGCTGTCTCTCTTTCTCCGTTGGCAGTGGCCTGTGTATCCAATCTTACCGTATAGAAAAAACTCCGGTGACAGTTTGGCATCCCTGCTATCTCCAGACAACTCACCACTGGCATGTTGTTATTCCCACTTGCTAGCTCCCTCACCTTTTGTTCCCCACCTTGCTTCAGTGGACATTTGTATGCTATGTGGCCCCTCTGGTTATATTTAAAACATCTAAACCCTGATCCTTGCTGTGTACCTGAACTACTGGCTTCCACTTTTACTGGTGGACTCTGTTGGGGTGGTTTAGGCTGCCCACCATTAGTTCCCTTATATCCATGTGTAGCAATGGGTATCCCCTTCTTGTGCAGTGGTACCCTGCTTGCCAAGTAAATATCCCCATTTCTCCCCAGCTCGTCTGTAGAGTCACATTCCCGGTCTGCCAACCAGATTACCATGTCCTCAGGCAAAGTGCTAAGGGCTTGTTCCCTCACCAAAAGGTTTGCCAGCCTTTCAAAAGTGGTGACCTGACACCCACTCACCCACCTATGAAAATAAGTGCTAGCTCAGCAATATAATCACAAACACTCTCAAAGGTTAAATATTTTCTAAAAGACCAGCCACAATGAAATATAAAAATGTGAAAATACTGAATATCTATTTACAATAAACACCAGCATTTCAATTACAGGAAATGTAAAAAACAGCACAGATGGAAAGACCCCAACAGATGCAGAAAAAAAAAACATTTAGCTAATCTCACTAAATTTTTTTAACTGACTGAAGAATTACTGTTCTGTAGTTACTTACTAAAGCAAGGCAAGATGAAAGTGGAGCAGTATCTTGCCAGGTCCATAAACAGAGTGCACTCCTCACACCTCTCACTGGTATTCAAATACAATGTCAGTTCTGGCTACAGAATGATATCACATCTGGTCACCCAACTCTGTGGTTCCCGCGATATCCTCTCAATAGAAAGTGAGCCAGGATCTATAACCGATGTGTCACAATACACACACAAAACATTAGCTAAGGTTTATTACAGCATCTGGAAACAAACAATTCCAACACTTAGACCCTTCCTGCAAAAACTAACAAGCCATTCTCTGGCACCCCAGGGTAGCAATTAGTTCACAACTAACGACAATAGAGCAGGATCCCAATGCAGGCTTTTCACAGACATTACGCCTCTGGCTGCATTCAGACCTGTGAGATAAAAATGTTATGGCCTAAACCAAGTCATTTAATTTCAGGCTATTTTCTAAAGGTTAGCTGATCTGAGCATAAACCCTTCCAGTATCCTCTGTTAAAACACATACATTTTATCAGTTCCAACAATACAGTCTGACATACATGTACATTTCTTTTATGTCTAGCAGAACCCACTGTTAATACATTTCTAACACAAGCATCTGTACAAATCAGTTTAATATTCAAATGGTATATAATTCTTTACAAAACTCCAGCTAGCTATGCTGGCATATGTTACAAATGCAATGCCCTTCTCCCCCTGACACAGCTGCCACTACGTCACATCACAGATTCCATAAATCCCAGAGCTCTCAAAAACTCCATGGCTGTGGTAGACATCACAGGAAGAAGATTTCGAAACAAGGAAATAAGAGTCAGTACCTTGGATGGCATAAGAGATGCCAGCATAGCCACTGCCTAAATCCTGCAACCCAGAAAAACATGGCCTTGAAAAGAAGTCAGAAAGGACTTTCTGAAGTTTATTGTGAACCTCAGGCTTTGCCGACGGGGAATGGCACAATGAAGATTTTGCAACAGGATCTTCTGGCAGGATACCATAAACAGGATATTGTCCAAGTAAGGAAAAACTGGGATCCCCTAAATCCTGCAAAAAGCAATCACTAGTGCGAGGCATTTGGTGAATACCCCTGGGGCAGTAAGAAAGGCCAAAGGGCAAAGCAGAGAACTGCAAATGCCAGGAAGCAACAGAGAAATATAAAACCTTCCTGAAAAGGGGATGAAGAGGGATATAGAGGTAAGCATCCTCGAGATCCAGAGAAACCAGAAAAGCAGCAAAGACAATATCTGAAGGGATACCAATCAATAGGAAGGAACATTTAGAAAAGTTTTCAGGTGAGAAAAATCCAGAATGGGTTCCCTCTTTCCTGGAGACCAAAAACATTCAGGAATAAAACCCTTTCCTCCTTTGAGCAGCTGGAGCCTCTTGAATAGTTCTTTGAGTCAAAAGATATTGAAGCATCTCTTTAAAAAAAAGGTAAATGTTCTTGAGGTGGCTGAGGAATGTCCACGGGGGGGGGGATTTATATCCTTGGCGAATGATGGAAAAAAAAACAAGAATCTTGTGTTATGCTTAACCAAACAGGAAGAGATGAAGAAAGATGAAGAGAAAGAGGAATTTGGCTGGGAAGAGTCTGGTAGTCAGACAGCACCTGGTTTATCAGGAAAGGAAGGCTTCTGAGCAGGAGTAGTCTAAGTAGATTTAGCTGGGGCAACCCTCCTACCATCATTTTTACCTTTAGGAGGAAGATGACACTGCCTACCAAAAGCTGGTTTAGTAGGGTAGTTCCTTTGAAAATTAGGACTGGTGAAAGAAAAATATATTTCAGATCCTGAAACTCCTTTCCTTTCTCCTGCAGGGACTTGAACAAATCAGCAGCAGCACCAAACAAGCCTTTGTTGTCCAGCAGAGCATCCATCAACGTAACCTTAATATCATTAGGCAGAGATTAAAGTTGTAGCCAGGAATCTCTCCTTAAAACAGATCCTGAAGCAGCAGCCCTAGAGGAAGCATCTGCTTCATCATAATTACATGTAATGGAATGGCGAGCTACCTAAGAAGAAGCCCCTAACAAAGATGAGACAAAAGTCTTACCCTCAGAATCAGGAAGGTCAGAAATAACCTGGCAAGCCTGAGAAAAGAGACGCAAAACATAAACTGGTCATAGGAGTCTGATAGTTAGCCCAAAAGGCTAGGGTAGCTGACGTATAAACCTTCTTAACTAGCCTTTCCATTGTCCTGCTGTCCTTAAAAAGTACAGTTGTGTACACTTACCATAAATGTAGATGTTCGAGTGTATTCACTGTTGCAGTCATTACATTTGAGTTATCTGCTTGCAGGTAACCCTCAGTCGGCCTGATTAACAAAGTTTTGGGTCCTGCGTCAGTTGCTGTCCCTTCTTCCATGACGTCAGGTCGTCAGGGGTATAAAACATGCAGCCGACGCCATTACATCAGTTTTCTTGCCCCAGATGTCAGGTTCCCCCCAATGGGGAGCAATTAAATATAAAAGTACAATGATATACCTCCAACAAAAAAGCAAATACACCAAAAAGGCTTTTAAGCATAGTAAAGGAAAGTAGAGGTATAGCCAAAAGAAGTTAGGGGGCTGGAGGGAGGGTAACCAGGACTGCAACAGTGAATACACTCGAACATCTACACTTATGGTAAGTGTACACAACTGTACTATGTTCTTCGTGTTTCACTGTTGCAGTCATTACATTTGGGTAGATTCCCAAAGCTATGGTTGGGAGGAGGAATATGGATAGCATTAGGACCAGCTATAAGGCCCTGCAAGACTGCAGTGGCAAAGCCAGCTCTGGATTTAGAGAAAATTGGCAAATGATACTGCTTGGTGAAAGTATGCACAGAACTCCAGGTTGCAGCTTCTAGGATGTCCCTGAGAAAGGCTGCAGAGGTAGATGCAGCCCTAGTGGAGTGAGGTCTGATCCCCTGGGGGATAGGTTTTCCATGGTGCTTATAGCAGAAATGAATGCAATGGCCTATCCATTTAGAAATGGTTTGCTTTGAAATAGCCTTCCCCTCTGCCCCTGCAGTAAATGCCACCAGCAGTTGTTCAGATTTCCTTTGAGAATTAGTCCTGTCCAAGTAGAATCTAAGTTGTCTGTGCACATCTAAGGAATGCAGTATCTGTTCCCCTTTGTTCTGTGGATTGGGAAAGAAGGATGGCAAATGAATAGACTGATTAAGAGCCACACTGGATACCACCTTGGGCATGAAGGATGGATTGATTCTGAGGGACACCCTGTCCGCATAAAAGATGATGAAAGGCTCCACTGCCATAAGGGCCTGTAATTCAGATACCCTTCTAGCTGAAGTGATTGCTAAAAGAAAAGCTGTTTTCCAAGAAAGAAATTTTAAGTCTGCAGTAGCAGCTGGCTCGAAAGGAGGTAGAGTGAGTTTCACCAAAACAAAGTTAAGGTCCCAGGCTGGGGTTGGAGCTCTCCAGGGTGGTCTCAAATTTTTGGCCCCTCTGAGGAACTGCTTGAGCAGTGGATGAGAGAAGAGGGGAGGTTCTGTGCTATGATGAGCTGAAATGGCTGAGGCGTGGATTTTAATGGAGGAAAAGGGCAAGCCCTTGTGAAGCATCTCATTTAAGGGTTGTAAAATTAGAGGTAAATTGGGCGCTGCTGTGCTCATCCCTTGAGATTGGTTCCAGGCACAGAATCTTTTCCATTTTTCAGCATAAGATTTTCTAGTACTAAGCCTCCTTGCCTCTAAAATGATATCCATCACAGGTTTACAGGCAGAGGAGAGATTACGTAATTAGCCAGGCTGCAAGGTTCAGTGTTAGAAGCTAAGGGTACAGAATGTGGTTCTCCTGCTGGGACAACAGGGAAGGAGTTTGAGGCAGGTGCCACGGGGATAACTGTGACACACTGCACAGGAGGAGGTACACCAGTGTTGGCATGGCCAGTCTGGAGCAATCAAAATCATCCTTGGTTTGTCCTGTTTGATTTTTAGTAGTACTTTGGAAAGCAGAGGCAGAGGGGGGAAGGCATAGACTGTTTTTTCCAGCTGAAGGACAGAGCATCCTCTTTCCAGGCTTGCTTGTGGGGAGTTCTTGTGCAAAATATGTCCAAATAGTAGTTCTGGGGGAGGCAAACAGGTCTACATCTGGACTCCCCCATTTGCTTGTCAACATGTTGAAAATCCTTGGTTCCAGTTTCCACTCGTGTGGGTCCATGAGGTTTCTGCTTAGTCCGTCTGCCAGTGTATTTAATTTTCCTGGCAGGAATTGAGCTTGTAGGTGCACTTGGTAGCTCAAAGCTGTGTTCCACAATGCCATGGCTAGTCTGCAGAGGGGGTAAGAATGTGTACCCCCCCCCGCTTGTTTATGTACTACATAACAGTGGTGTTGTCCATCTTTACCATAAGTTATCCTGGAAGAATGTGGTCCTTGAAGGCTGTCAGAGCATTCTGTACAGCTAACATTTCTTTTTGACTGATATGCAGGTGCATTTGACTTGGGTTCCATTTGCCCTGAATGCACTTCCCTGCCAGGTGAGCCCCCCCTCCCCATGCATAGTCTGATGCGTCTGTTGTTAGGGCTTAGGCAGCAGGGGGTGGTGTAAAAGTTAGTCCCTTGTTTTGGTGGCAGGCCACAGCCCACCAAAGGAATTCTAGGCGTAGGCATGGTATGATAGGAATCATTGCTTCTAGATCCTGAGAATGTTGACACCATAGGCTTTTTAGATACCACTGTAGTTTCATCATATGCAGTCTTGCATATGGAATTAGACGAATGCAGGAGGCCATGAACCCCAATGCTTGCAGTATTTGTCTTGCAGATAGCAGGGTTTTTGTGGCCACGTTTCTCTGGCGTGAGGTAAGCCATCTGGGAAGTTGTATTCAAGCTTGCTCCCAGGAATATAATTTGTTGACAGGGTACCAGGTGTGATTTCTTTTCGTTTATGGTGTACCCCAGACAAGTTAGAACCCTTTGTACAAAGGCCAGATGATTCAAAAGTATGTCCTGGCTTTCTGCCTGAATTAGACAATCGTCCAGGTATGGGTATATTTGAATATTTCTTTGCCTGCAAAATGCAATAACTGGAGCTAGGCACTTTGTGAATACCCTGGGTGCAGTAGATAAGCCAAAGGGCAGTGCAGAGAACTGATAGTGCGTGTAGCCTGCTTTGAAGCGTAGGTATCTTCTGCAAGATTCCCTGATTGGGATGTGCAGGTATGCTTCTTTTAAATCTAGTGTTGTCAACCAGGCATCTTTGCCTAGCATAGGAAGTAATTGGTGAAGAGTCAGCATCTTGAATTTTGGAATTTCCAAAAAGGTGTTTAGAGTAGACAGGTTCAGGATAGGACGCCATGAATTGTCTTTTCTGAGTACCAGGAAAAGTCTCGAGTAGAAACCTTGTCCCTTTTCCTCTTCCGGTACCAGCTGAATAGCCCCCATGCTTAAGAGAGAAAATACTTGTTTTTGGGCCTCTGCCCACTGATTTGGGGGTAGGTCCGGCCACCCGCTTGGTGTTGGCAATGTGTGGAAGTGAAATCTGTATCCCTGGGACACTATATTTAAAACCCATTTTTCCTGGGTAATGAGTTCCCAGTTCTTTGCATGAAGTGCAATCTCCCCCCCCCCCCCCCCAAAGGGGCAGTCAGTTGATAAGTGCTTGGAAAGTTTAAACGGAAGTCATTGAGACAGTTTACCACAGGGTGAGTCTTATTACTTCCAGATTTGGAAGTGGAGGGCCCCCACTGCTTAGTCCTGTGTATCCCCTGGGACTGAAACCTTCTGGGTTTGGCTTGAGAAGACCTGGAAGGGGCTGGAAAGGACCAATTCTTAGAAGGCCAGTGCCTACTAAATCTAGGAGGCTGAACTTGTAAGAAATTTTTGACAGTTTGCATAGATTTAGCTTTATCTTCCATCTTTTTAAGAACTTCTTCAGCCTTGTTGCCAAACAGGCGGTCCTGATTTAAGGGAGCATCCAACAATTTAGCTTTAACATGATCAGGCAGGGATTGCTCCTTTAGCCAAGCATGCCTTCTAAGCACAGACCCAGTAACAGCAGCCCTGCTAGAGACCTCTAATGAATCAAAACCACATTGCAAAGTATGTTTTCCAACTTGTTCAGCAGAATGCATTAAATCCTGTAATTCTTTATTTTCCACACAGTCAGGAATCAACATAATTTTCTGTTTAAGCAATCCAATAACATGTTGCTGATACTTTAACATACGAAACTGGCAGTTTAAAGCCGTAATGGCCAAGGTTGCAGAAGTGTAAACCTTCTTACCCCATCTATCCAGCGCCCTGAAGTTTTTATCAGAAGGGGTAGGATTTTTAGCAGTAGAAGCCTTCATGCCCTTGGGCCCCAGTGAAATAGTCTCTGGATCCGCAATAGGATTTTTAAAAAGAAACTTGTGTGACTCTGGGACCCTGTAGTATCGGTCAGGTTTTCTGGGAGCAGGAGGCAAGGAATCATTGGCCAAGCTAGATTCCAAAAAAGCATCATCAACAATGTCCAGTACAGGAGGAATAGCTAAAGGCCTATGCTGAAGTAGGAGTAAGAAATCTCCAAGCCTCTTTTCTGAATCAGAAAAATCCTGGCTTTCCCAGTGGAAATGCTCCCTTAGAGTATGCAAGGTTTTCCCAAAAGAAAAATCCTCTGGTGGGGAAGCACAGGAAATGGAGTCCTCTGCATCAGAATCCTCAAAAGTGGATAAGGGCAAATCCAGATCATCAGAAGAATTAGAAAAAACAGAATCCTGGTCAGAAGATTCATAAACAACTTCAGTCCTAGGCCTCTTAGAAAGGGGGGGTTGGCTACCCCTGATTAGAGTCATTAAATCTTCAGCCATTCTTACTTGTTTTTTTTAGGCATAGAGGCCTGAGCATGTGGCCTGGGCATCAGTTTTTTAGGCATGGTTCGAGATTTAGGCCTAAGTGAAGAAGGAGGTGTTGATTTAATATGCAAGTCCATAGGCCTAAATACACCCTCAGAAGCCAGTGCCTGCACAGCAGCTCTGGACCCATCCAAGGTAGAGACATTTGCGGGTTCCATAGTTGAAGCATCTTGCAGCATACCGGACTGCGAATGGGTCTCAGTAGAGGCTTGCGAATCAGAAGTAGCGGGTATCAGGGGCTGCGAAAGCGCCTCACTGAGTACCAGCGAACTGGCGACTGGCTTAGGAGAAGTGTCGTCGGCAGTTTTGGACCTCGGCGGCCTGTCTCTATCTTTATCTTTACGTTTTTTTCGGAATCCCGGTAGTCGGATGGCTAACCGACGACATTTCTGGATAATTAAACCGAGAACCGAAATATTTAGAGGCGAAAATATACCGACGACGGATAGTGCGCTGATTAAATAAAGCACAAAACCGACAGCAAGGTACAAAGTGGTCAAGCCTAGGCAAGGAATACAGTACAAATGAAAATCTTTATGATGTATTTGCTTTCCACAAGTAATGTAATTATTAACTTTTACTGACATCGGTAAGGAGCAAGAAAAAGTTTCCCTAACGGGGTACTTAGCTTTAGTTGAAGACTTCGGTTCTGAAACTCGAAAACGAAAATTTCAGGAGTCATCCGACCAGCACTTGCAAACTGCTTCTGCTTCGGGCACCGCATGGCAAGAAAGACTGATGTAATGGCATCGGCTGCATGTTTTATACCCCTGATGACCTGAAGTCATGGAAGAAGGGACAACAACCGACGCAGGACCCAAGACTTTGTTAATCAGGCCGACTGAGGGCTACCTGCAATCAGATAACCCAAATATAATGACTGCAACAGTGAAAAACAAAGAACATGAAAGAAGTTTAGTCGAAGGCAGTAATTTAGAAGGCTTACCAGATGCCACACAGACCACTGAAGGGTCAGCAGATGGACACTTGTAAAGGAATTTCCAATCATCAGGTACTTTATAAAACTGGTCTGGTTTCTTTGGAGCAGGGGGCTGAGAATCTGGAAACTGAGAAGCAGAAGAAATTGAATCCAATAAATCAGCCAAAACAGGAGGAACAGCAGAGTGTGTAGGAGACTCCATTTGAAGGAGCTCCTAATATCTCCTCTGTACATCAGACACCTGGGAACAATCCCATTTAAAGAACTACATCATAATCACCCTATCAATGGTATTCGCAAAAGAAATCTCCTCAAAAGGAGATTCAGGACTAGCAGACTCCTCTTCCTCAGAACTGTACTCCAGAAAGGAATGATTCTGAGTAGAATAGGTCAATGATTTCTCATCCAAATCCTACTCTTCTTCAGAGGAATCCTGATCCCTAGACTGCTTGAGAGGGGAAGATGACCAAGGAGGAGCCAGAACAGAGGCCCTCCTGAGGAGGCTTCAAGGCCATAAGGGCATTAAATAAACCCTGTGAAAATTTCTGCCATTTACTTTGAGGGTCCTCAAGAGCATAAGAAACATGTTTTGTCTTTTGCTTCCTTAAGGGGACATCTGCCTTATAAAACATAGAAGGCTCCAGCATCAGCCTACACTCAATAATTGTATTTGGGACTTTCTGCTTCACCAGAATCTGAGGAAACCCCCAGGCCCTTCGGTGATGATCAGCCGTGGTTCTCCCTAAACATCCGAAACAGATGTCTGCAAGGATGACAAACCTTAAGGCAACCTAAAGGCTTTGGTATACTGGCCAAACGTCAGGCAGCCCTTGCGAGCAGCCGGATCTATGCCGGCCTCCAAAATGGTCATGGCAGAAGAATCCAACCCAAGAATCAGGTGAACCTCCACACTTTCATCAGCCTTGAGAGACACGTCTGATAAGGCACAGCCCAAAGAATCCAACCTAACTTTTTTGGCCTTCTTCAAAGATTGCTGACCCTCAGAGTCCAGCAAGTACCCTCCATAGCATCTTTCACTAATAGTTTGAGACGCTGGTTTTCTAAATAAATACTGAGGGATAAAAGACGACTGTGTAAGGTCTTTGAAACAAAGACAAATACTGCAGGACGTACTAGCGCGAGAAGCCCCTAAACAAAACAGGAACTGCTCATAATGGTCTTTATAGGGAATCTGTCTCCCACTGGCATCTACCCTTCCTAGTGGACACAAAACCCCACAACAACACAAAGGCAACAAACGGTAAGCAAAAAATCCCAACGGGGCACTTATCAAAATGGCTAGGTACACCAGCAATGACTTGGACAATCAAAACAACAATCAGAGATGGTGTTCGGACTGGCGGCAAAGTTCTGAGGATGGCAGGTCCGGACGTCACCTTTATGCCCTATGTAATATGAGGAACATATGTGTGATGTACGACGTACCTTAAGGCAACCTAAAGGCTTTGGTATACTGGCCGAACTTCGGGCAGCCCTTGGCAGGGGATCCCTACTGTATGAATCCTGCAACAGTAAAATGGAAGGACATCTGATATTATGTACTTTCTTGCAATGAACTAGCTCAAAATCAGATGACTGAGTCAGTGGGAGTCCACAAGTGAAATACGCAATGTGACAGAGTAACTATGAGAGCAGGTCTAACTCCAGATCAGCAACAGCAAGTTCCAGTTGAAATTTAAGTCCAAAGAGTGTCCAGATAGGTTAGTAGGTTGGTACTAGGCTATCGGCCCTAGGGCCTATTACAATCCTAGCCATAACAATTCCCTGGCTATTTCTTCCCACAATATTTACTTCCCATGTATAGATTGCAGGTGTAACCTCCTAACTAGAGCTAATGCTCTCCTTAGTATTCACCCGAGTTACCTCAAGTAGATAACAAAAATGCATGGCTATATCAGTACCAATATTCTAATACCTAATACCACAGCCATTATTATCCCTGCTCAGGGCTATGAATAACCAATACATTTCATTCAAGCAATCATATAAAGTGACAGGAATTGAATCAGATTTTTTTTTTCAATTTTTAACAAACAGGCATAATTCACTGAAAAAACATGGACAACAGACTAGAAGTTGTTCCCAAGGACAACTATCTGCAAATGAATGGCATTTCACTTACACAGCTTAATTTTTTTAAATAAGCAAAAAAATAGTAACCTTTCTCCTCCTCTCAAACTTTCTTGAAAAGCAAATAAGAAAAGTTTTAAAACAAAAGCAGCAGTAGATTAGTACGTCATTACCCACAAAACAAGTTGCATTAATACACAAAATCACCACTAGTTATATTGCAAATAGTAGAGAATACCCCCAAATCCTTCTGCCATTAAACAAAAAAGTCCAAACAAAAGTATACAACAGTACCTAGAAACTGCAACCTTAACTCAGCAAAAAGCAATCTACGAAATAAGGGGCAAGTTATTTGCATGGACTGTATAGATTTTACCAAGGAATTCAAAATAATCACACATTCTGCACTTCTATTCTTCCCACACATGCAATGCTTTTGCATTTTCAATTAGTAGGTGCCACAAAATATGTACACGAGCAAGGAAAATATCAGTTTCCCTTGTCCAGTTTGAACATGGGTACTCAAACAGGCAAATTCACTTGTGAGTTTGTTAAACCAGAGTCTACTCATTACAAGTATTTCCAACATTATCAGATGCTAGGTCAGCACAGTGACACAGCACTTAGTGCTGGTGCCTTAAGGAGCTTGACTCTCTACTGCAGTTCCCGACTGAGCTACCTTCTGTGTGAAGACTGCATGTCCTCCCTCTGTTGGCATGGGTGTTCAATGTGTTCTCTGGTTTTCTTCCAAACCCCAAGATACATCACAGGCAAATTGTGACCCACCAAACTGCCGGTAGGTGAGCATGTCATGAGCAAATAAAGAAACGTGTGCATTTGTATGTCTGTGCCTGTGTGTGACAGATACAACTTCGAGGGTTCACTCATGATTGTTATTTACTGCTTGTATGTGTTTTCATGATCCTGCATCACTTAACTAGTCTCAGATCTTCTTATTTTGTAGGAGCTCCCTTATATGAGCAGTCTTGCATGTACATCCTTCAAACAACATAGAAATAAATATGCATCACCTCAATCCCCCCTACTCCCAATACCCCAAATTTTGAAATACCCTACCATTTATCCTCAAGCCCTCTCCTTACTTGTGCAGCCCATGATCAAATGTTTGTTTCTGCTGTACTCATCTGATACAATAGTACACAAATCAACATTCTGTTCATAAATTAGAAAGTATTTTACTTATTTATGTTTTGTTGTCAAGATAAGCCTCTCTAGGTATGTGGCTTATTTTCAAGAGAGACCCAAGGTAGTATTCATACTGTACTGACTAAGGAAAACATGGCCATGGCACATGGGAAACAGAATGTTTAATAAAAAGTACTCATACTCTTTGCGGACTGTGAGTATGGGATGACTGACAGCATGATGTACTTACAGGGATGGATAGACATGATAACTGTGCTGCAATCCAGGGAGATAAGGTAACCAATATCCATGACAAACAAATGTTTGAGCAGAGTTCTGATACAGAAAAAGATGGAGAGCAAAGCGAAGAATTTCACTTTACAAGATGGTGAAATGGACAGTGGAACCTGAATGAAATTAATGGAGGGATTCTGAGCCTACATCTGAAATGAAACAGAACTACCATGGATTGAGATAGTAAAGAAGACACTTCCACTGGATACTACAATTTCTGCTTCCAGAGTAATCTCACAGGCTACAGAGATGGTTTCAATTTCCCATGTAAAAAATGAGTACAAACGGAGGGCAGAAAAAAGTGGTCACATAATGACGTACCTGGCATGGGCAGACAAGAAGGAAACATGATAAGCAAAGTATACTGCAGATGGAGCTTCATTAAGGTTCATAGGAGGTTACTAGGCTAGCGGCCCTAGAGCCCTTACAAGCCTAGCCATGTTAATCCCTAGTTGCCTCAATTGTCCTTGGTTAGATGGACATAATCTGCAGAGCGAGTCTATGATAAACACCGACTACCTTCTCCATGAGAGACATGGGTACCACCCCCTAGGGTGAATTTTCAGCCTCCCATTCATTTGTCTAGGATGCACTTGAATAGGGTCAGTGAGGAGCTTTGCTGCATGTGAACTGGAAGTTTATTCCAGAGTAGTGGCGATCTCTGAGAGATATACCTCTCTCTCCATCATGTTCTGTTAATGTCAGAGGCCAGGTTAAGATCCCTAGAGCGAGTGAGTCTTGTGCCATTTGACAAGCAGATGTGCAGCATTTCTATCAACGCATGGTCAGAGACTGCCCTGTATGGGGGTATAAAACAGTGTAAATACAATGAATTTCTTCCTAAATTCTAAGATATTCCTATCATAAGAGGACCATAAAAATGAAGGTGTCCTGTTCATCGTATTGAACTTGACAACATGAAAGTACTGTGTACAAACTGGGAAATGCTTGAAGAGATTCATGGGAGATGCCGCAAAAAGAAAGAAATGGTTGAAGGAAATAAAACAAACAGGTATGGCAAGAGCATATTCTGATAATGAAATATTATGTATTGATGATGACATATACAGCTGTATTGTTGTTTCCTATTTCATGCATATGTAATTCACTTTTGTAACTAATTGTAAACATTGTAACCTGGAGCTTTTCTCCTCAGGTCTCTGCTGAAAAATGGCACCTGCCCAGCCAGACTAACCCGGTTAACAAATGGCAAATAAATACATGAGAACTGGCTAACATAATGGATAACATTTACAAACAAATATAAAGCTGAATATTAATGAAAAAAGAAAAATGATAAAAGAAAATAAAAGGCAATAGTTTTGAACAAAGACAGGCTGGAGACAAGAACGACAATAAAGGACACAGAATATTATAAAGTTGTATATAGCAGAGATATAAAATACATAAATAATTAACAGTGAGACAATCACAGAAAATTAAAACAGGTGAATGTAAAACAGTGGGCCAGAGGCAGTATATGATGCAAATTACTATTGTTATAAAAAATATATGTGAAGAGGAGAAATAGCTAGAATAAATGATAAAGAGTATAAATGAAACAGTAATTGTGTTTATAAGGGAAATTTTGAAAGTTATTAAACACTACATGCAAGTAACTCCATGTAATAAAAAGTATAAAATGAGTTTAGAAAACAGATTATCAGATATATTTTTAAGTACGGTATATTCAATGATTTATAGTACAGAAATATGCATACTTGTCGGTGCAGTTGTTGATTTGAGGCAACTGTCCCTTTTTGGTAGGTTAAACTTAATTTGTCAAAAATGTATATAGATTTGCTTGTTTATTCTAAGTTAATATGGGATAGGGGTGTTTTGGAAATGTATTTTTTTTTTGTTAGAGGGTTTTCATTACAGCAAAAAGTCTTGAGAAATGTGACCAAGGTTCAAACGAACATAAAAAGCAACTGCATAAAAGATCAGCATACCAAACAGTGTGTGCATGCAAGACAAAAGTTGAAAAAACACATTAAAAAAACTATTATGTATAACACATGCAAACAATAGCTTTTTATTATAAAGGCTACTCTATCCATAATATCTTGGAATGTAAATGACCTTACAGGTATTGACAAAAAAAAAAAAGAGAGTACTGAGTTATATTAAGAAGGGCGGCCGCGGTGGTGCAGCGGTTAGCATTGCCGCCTCACAGCAAGAGGTTCTCCGGTTCAAACCTCGGCTGGGGTGCCTTCTGTGCGGAGTCTGCATGTCCTCCCTGTGGTCGCATGGGTTTCCTCTGGGTGCTCCGGTTTCCTCCCACATCCCAAAAACATGCTGTAGGTGGACTGGACACTCTAAATTGGCCCTAAGTGTGAGTGCGTGCGTGTGCCTTCTGTGGAAGGTTGGGCACCGGGCTGGCAACTCGACACTGTAAAACTCCACTGGCAATCATGAGCAGACAGGTGGATCCACTGTGGCAATCCCTAACTGGGAAAAAGCCGAAAGAAGAAGAAGAATTGAGTTATATTAAGAAATGCAGTGTACAAATAGTAATGCTGCAGTAGACACATTTGGAAAGAAATGAGCATGTGAATTTGATAAAGAAAGGATTTCAGGATAGATATTCAGAAGAATACCAGGGACAAAGGAAAAGTGGATAATAATAAGAGTGATTTCTAGAGGGGGGACTAATAGTAAAAGAAGAGAAAAAGAAAGACAATAATGGTAGATTTGTGGTAGTAAGGGACTATTGGCAAGGGAGGGGGACTACCCTATCATATATTTATATTCCATCTGTGATATCCCCACACTGGGCCAGTAATCAAGGAGCCTGAATCCTCACTACTGACACTGGAGAGGGACGTTCACTTGGAATACAAATGGATACAGTATTTCCAGATGCAATCCCCCTGCATCAAGCCCAACTTCCCTTAAGAGCACACAGGGAACACACACAGTCGAGGGTCTGGCTCTATCTATCTGTCTCCCTCCAAGTCCCCAATAAGACTCCCCACTGGTACAGCTGTAGGGTTAGGTCCTCAGCTGAGTGTCCAAGCCAAAACTTTTAGCACCCTCTCTGTGAAACCAGTGCTTTGTGTCCCTGCTCCAAGTAGCGGATACCCACACTGAGATTTGATTTTTCACAAACATATCCCTGGGAAAGGCTGGCACAGATTTACCTGCTGTGCCCCCTTCTGCCCAGAGTATAAGGTAGTTATCACTGCTACCAGACAATCCACAATCAGCTACTCTATGGCCCCCAACAAAGACTATCCAATTCTACTGTGTAATATTAATACTAATACAAATGGTAGTAGTTGACCAAGACAGTTGACCAAGACAGCTAGGCCTTTAGGAGTGCCCCACACAGTGTCAGCAAAAAAATATAAGCACACTCAAAGGTTAAATACTTTCTAAAAGGACCACCCACAACAAAAGTTTTACATATATTTAATAATAAATAATAAAAGAACATGAAAATACTGAAGATATATTTACAGTAAACCACATAGTTCAAATCACAAGAAATATTGAAATAACACTGATGGACAGACTCATACAAAGAAAAAAATCAATATCTAAACTAAGCTTCACTATATTTTCCTGACTGAATCTAGGAGAATTACTTTTCCCTACTTACTTAACAGAATAAAGCTGATGATGTGGTGAATGGTCCTCCTTGTTGTCAGGCCCAAGAGAGAATACTCAAAACTGAGAGATTTCACTTTGTAATATCTAAAATTTCCAAGATGGCTGGCAGAATCACCTCATCTGGTCACATGATTCTAGGTTCTCACACTATTCCCCTTTAAAGATTGAGACAGGATGTTAGCATAGAAGTGATAAGATGCATACTTAAAGTTTTGCTAATGCTTATGGCAGTGCCTGGGGCTTCCCCTCTTTTTACTGAACTAATGAACAAAGACTTCTTCCAGACATGCCGTCTCTGGTCCTATTCAGAGCTGTGAGATAAGCACTTCCATGGCCCAACAGGTGGTCCAATTAACAGTACTTAAAGTAAGACTTAAGCTAGCTGTTTAACCCCTCCTCTGTCCAGCAAGACCCACTGTTGATGCATTTTTTTAAACACTAGCAACTTTAGAAACACATTTGCAACATACGCATTTGTGCAAATCAGTTTGATATTCAAATGCCATACAGTTCTAATACATTTGTAACACAAGCATCTTATATAAATCAGTTTGATATTCAAAGGACATATCATTCTTCACAGAACTCTAGCTGGCTATGCTGGCACTAGCCCACACCATCACACCAAACAATGCTAATATGGAGCTTAAGAAATATTTGGGAAAAATAATCAGCTTTCAGCAGGGAATATTACTTATAGGTGGGGACTAGAATGGGGATGTATTAAGGGGACCTAGAAAGGAAAATATAACAAGAGTGGGTAGATTTCTGAAGACACTCAAGAAAATGCTCGACACAAACACATGAATTTAAGTAGTAGGAACCTAGGCAGAATTTACATATTATTCCCCAATATACAATAACTGGACTAGACCAGAGAAAATTGTATTTCACAGTAACATGAGCATTAATTGGATAGCTTTAGAGCACACATCCAATAACTATTTCAGATCATGCACTGCTAAAAATTAAGATAAAACGGCAGGGTAATGAAGTAAAGATGAGGAACTGGTGCTTTCAAACCTATCTATTAAAAAAGATGAATTTATAGAATGGATAGTGGAAACTATTCAAGAAATATTAGTAGAGACAGAAATTTCTTCAGAAGGATTTGCTAGTAAATGGGAATAATATGAAAATGGTGTTTAAACAGGGTAGAAATAAAAGAGAAAGGGATATGGTTAAGAAGTAATAGGAATTATTTAAAAGGGGCTAACAAAGGTTAAAATACTGCAGAATAAGGGGAATCTCACAGAACAAGAGGAAGAATAAATGTAGATTACTAAAGAGAAAATAGCAGTGTACTTGGATAATATGCATCAGTTTAGAAAGATTACTGCTAAGCAACAATTTTGGAGAACGCCAGAGCACAAAAACTTTTACCATAGCTACTTACACAACAGGAAAGTAAAAGAGTTGTCACCAATCTTTGGGAATCTATGGCAAGAAAAATAACCAGAGATCCTATAATGGTATTAAAACTATTTTGGAAACTTTATGAAAATCTGTATAAAGCAAAGGAATGTGGAAACCAAGAAAGAAAACAAATGGAAATATTTATGGAAGATTTAATCATGCCAAGATTAGAAAAAGATGACCATCAACAACTAATACTTGAGAGGAGGAGGGAAGAAAGTGATAAAGATCTGGAAGACTTTGTTTAACAGTATTTGAAAAAGGAGGGGAAGTTCTAGCATATTGGAAAAAAAAAGCTGTGGTGGATTTTTGCCCAAAGAGGGTTAATACTCATCAGACTGAGCCTCATCTAGACCCACTTTGATTTTAAACCATGATTATAAAGTATTTATGTCCATACTAGCTAAAATAATGGCATAAGTTTTGCCAAAATGGATAGATATGGTTTAATGTGGTTTTGTGGAGGTGAAACAAACATTTGACAACATTAGTAGCATAATGATGAATTACAGAGAAGCAGAACATAAGAAAATACAGCTGTTGTTGGTAGGTCTTGATGCGGAGAAAGCATTCACCAGAGTAAGCTGGGATTTTATGGGTAGTGCAATGGAAGCACTTGTATTCTCAGATACAATAATACAGTTACTCAGGATGATATATGAATGATCGGAGGCAAGAATTAAAGTGGGAGGGTTCCTCTCCAATAACGTGTTTGAGCAGAAAAACCAGGCAAGGGTACCTCTTTCCCCTTTATTTACATTATATTTAGAGCCAGTGGTAAGGAAAATAAGGGGCTCAGAAATTCAAGTCTATAACTGGTATGGTAATTAAGAAAAGTTGGCTTTATTTGAAGATATTATTATTTTGCACTTGCTAAACCCAGAAAAGGACATCCTGCTGTCATGGAACATTTTGAGGCAATTCAAGTCTTTTCAGGACATTTATTAATGAAAAAAAAAAAACAGACTATAACAGTATATTATGCAGCTACTCATGACTTGGTTCAGCAATACTCATTTATGGGGACATGATAAGATGAAGTATTTAGGAGTATTGATTCAAACGGGTTCTGTTATGGCAGCTACGGATATGTGAGAAAAGACTAAACAAAAGATAAATTGCTGTGTTAAGCCGGGGTTTAAACTTTATACCTGCGGTTCTTCCATGGTTGCAAAAATTGAAATGTGATATTTTTAAATTCTGCAGGAAGTTACATTTGAAATATTACTTTAGAGATGTAAATAATAAGGTTAAAGAAAATGTTTTAGATCGTGCCACTAACACTTTAAATGTCAGTTTCTACTCATGTGATTCTTATATTGAATCTAATGCTTACTGTCTCTGATACAAGTCATGTTAAACACAATAGCACATTTATTTCACTTTTTTAAATGAAGGTATTATACATTTCTTTGAAATACTTAATTTTGCTGTGAATAATGAGTATTTAAAATTTAAAAAAGAAATGTATGACATTAATTACAATTTTTAACATTACCAGAATGGAAGTCACTGAAAGCATTAAGTAACAGAAGTGATTTAATTTTTAAGCCTGCTGACAAAGGCAATAAGCTGGTGATCATGTCTTACATCCAATATTTAACTAGGTACCTGGAGCATTTGGTGGATACTAATGTTTATGAAAAAGTTGATAACCTTGTGTATGAAAATGCATTAAAGAAATGTGAAAATTTGCTGCACAAGAGCTATACACTAGGCTATTTTTCTGAGGAAGACATCAGAAAAAAAGATTAATGCAAGAATTGTAAAATGGCCCATTTACATAAGGATCTTAGGCAGCCCCCAGGCAGGCCTATAGTTTCAGGACGTAATTATTTCTTAAACAAAGTATGACAGTTTCTTCACAATTACTTGTTTCACAAAGTTTGCACCTTGCCTTCATATATTCGTAATGTGTTTGATTTTCTGGAAAAAATAATTAAGTGGAATTGTAATATTATACACCAGCATCCAGCATAGTTTTGGTACTGAGGCAATAAGATGCTTTTTGGGAAACAGTCCTGCTACAGAATATATTGTAGAGCATGTCCATTTCCGTTTAACAAAAACAATTATTTGAATTCAATAACGAGTTATACTATCAGAAACAAGGCACTGCCATGGGGGCAGCCTTTGCCCCCATGTATGCCAACCTTAGTATGGGCTTGTTTGAAAGGGAGCATTTATATAGAAATTATTTTTTCATAAACACAATGTCAAATATTACAGATTTATTGATGACCTCATTTTTATGGTTGAGGGAAGGAAAGAATTAATTTATGAATTTATAGCTGACTTACAAAATAATAGATTTGCACTAAAATTTGACAGTCTGAAAATTGGGACTTGTGTCTCTTTTTTACATGTCATAGTAGACATTTCAGATGATAGTGTTTTTAAAACTTCAGTCCACAGGAAATTTAGTGGAGGCACATAATTTTTGTATGGTGAAAGCTGCCATCCACCCCATACAATACAAGCTATTCCCTTTGGTGAATTGTTTCGCTTATATAAGCTATGTAATACTGAAGAGTATCTCAAACAAGAACTAGATAAAACTACAGACATGTTTAAAAATAGGGGCTATGATGTGAAGACAATACACGATAGTTGGCAAACATTCATACAAATGGACACCAAAAAAGTAATCAGGATGGACAGTATACTGGGGCTGTGCATAAGAAAGAGACAAATGAAAATATATTTTTTGTTACAACACAGTTGCCTTAGTCCCAAAATAATAGATCAAGTCAGATATTTCTGGAAATATATGACATCTTTAACAGATGCTTCAGAGTGGTTGAACAAAGAACTAGCATTTTCCTATAGAAAAGGAAAAAGTATACAGAATTTTTAGGTAAGAGGTAAATTCAGTATTCCATCTCCCAATACACCATATAGTTTGACAGTGTGTGGTACATTTGCTTCTGGCAAGTATGTAATAAAAACTTTTCAGAGAATAAACAATGTTTCTTTTAGAACATGTGGCCGTTTTACTTGAAATATTAAAGGCGTTGTATATGCCTTGAGATGTCCTTGCAACACATTTTAGATTTGAGAAACAAAAAGGTGTTTTAAAACTAGAATTTTAGAGCATGTGAGGGATACTGCTAAAAAAAAGCGGAGAGCTCTATAGCTGAACATTTTAGTTTGTTTCATGATGGAGAAAGTAAAGGGCTACAAGGCACTGTTTTAGAAAAAATACAAATATCTAGACTGGATGTTTCTTTTATCAAGAAACAGTTGTTTTTAAAATAATCTACTTACTTTTTAAAATTTGACACGCCGTCTCAAAGGGGACTAAATAAAATTATAATTGGAGAATACTTCTTTAATTGATGTATTTGCATGTGCATATAATGGGCACGATTTTTACTTTGTGTTATAATCCTTGAAGGCTTTGGCCAAGACGTCAGAGTTTCATTAAATTTGTTGGATATACAGGTGGTTGTTTCTTTTTTGTTACAAGGCAACTTTTTATTTTGTGCATCAAAAGATAATATAAAAACTGAGAAACAGGAGACACATTTATGGCTATGGATATTAAGACACAAGCAGTGAAAATGATTTTAGTCTCTTTAGTTTTATTTATTTGTCAGGAATATTTTTATCAACCAGAGGAATTTATTTGGGGCGGAAAGAGGGCAAGAGTTAAGTGGGATAAGTTGATCCTCCCAACAGGGCAAGGTGGTTTAGCATCATCGGTGTGAATAGATATTTTACAGTTAAACAGTTAAGGCTCATATTTGTAACACAAACAGAAGGTTATAATTCAAAGTGGTAAGAAATGATGCAAAGTGGGGAGGGGGGAGGTCAACATACAAGGAGAGAAAGCAGGATTTTGGATGCAGATCCTTAAGAACACTAATAAAAAAGTACAGTTTTGTACCAACCATAAATGTAGATGTTCGGGTGTATACACTGCTGCGGTCATTACACTTGGGTATTTCTCAGGCACCCAAGGGAGTTAAGGCCTCATCATCATCCTGCCGTCAGGCGGTTCCCCAGTCAGCCTGAGTTCCAAAGTCTTGGTCCGGTGTCAGTTGCTGTCACCTCCTCCCTGACGTCAGTGCGACAGGGGTATATAAGATGCAGCACACGCCATTTTCTTCAGTTTTTCTTGCCCCAGATGTCAGGTGCCTCCAAATAGGTAGACAATTCCAATTGCTAATAAAACATACATAAGAAAAGCAAAAAACAACTTACAGCTACCAGCAAATACTCCCCATAGGTAGTAAGGGTTGAAGACATAGGTATGTACCAGCCAGTAAGAGGTGAAGGAGGGAAGGTACCCTGGACTGCAGCAGTGTATACACTTGAACATCTACATTTATGGTAGGTACAAAACTGTACTATGTTCATCGTGTTACACAGCTGCAGTCATTACACTTGGGTAGAATCCCAAAGCTGAGGTAGGGTGGCTGGTTCTATAAGGCATTAGGGGTGGCTATAAGGCCCTGCAGTACTGCTATGGTGAAGCCAGCTCTGGATTTAGAGTATAGAGGCAGATGGTAATGCTTGGTGAAGGTATGTACAGAACTCCAAGTTGCTGCTTCCAAAACATCCTTGGTAGGTACTCCCCTGAGGTAGGCAGTTGAAGTGGCTGTTGCCCTAGTGGAGTGAGATCTAATGCTGCTAGGTACAGGTTTTCCATGGTATGTGTAGCAGAAACATATACAATGTCATATCCATTTTGAAATGGCTTTTCCCTGTGCTCCTGCAGCATATGCTACCAATAACTGCTCAGATTTTCTGAAAGCTTTGGTTTTGTCCAAGTAGAAGGGTAATTGCCTGTGAATGTCCAAAGAGTGCAGTAGTCTCTCCCCTTTATTCTGTGGTTTAGGATAAAAAGTTGGCAGGTGAACAGTTTGCTTTAGAGCCACACTGGATACCACCTTTGGCATAAATGTAGGGTTAGTTCTTAAAGACACCCTGTCCTGGTGGAAAATGAGAAAAGGTTTCACTGCCATTAGTGCCTGTAATTCTGAAACTCTTCGTGCTGATGTTACTGCCAGGAGCAGAGCAGTTTTCCAAGAGATATATCTTAATTCTGCTGTGTTAGCTGACTCAAAAGGAGGTAAAGTTAGCTTTTCCAAAACAAAATTGAGGTCCCAAGTTGGAGTAGGTGCTCTACGGGGCGGTCTTATGTTTTTAGCCCCTCTGAGGTACTGTTGTAACAGAGGATTAGAGGAAAATTGGTGGATCCATGTTGTAATGAGCAGAGATGGCAGAGGCGTGGATCTTGATGGATGAGAAGGAGAGGCCTTTGTCCAGCATCTCAGTTAAGTATTGTAGTATCTGAGGGATGTTTGGGACAAGAGGATCAAGACTGTGAGCTTGGTTCCAGGCACAGAATCTCTTCCATTTATCCGAATTGACTTTCCTGGTACTTGGCCTCCAGAATGACATCCATAACAGCTTTGGAGAGAGGCATTGCTTGCTTGACTAAGGAATCGTCCATGCAACTAGGTTTTAAGGTCTTTAGCTGGCTGTATAGTATTTTATTGTTGTGCTGAGTCAGCAGATGTGGGATTTGAGGCAAAATCCAGGGTGGTTCTTGTGCTAAGCTCCTTAAGATTGCACCAGACTGGCCACGCCAGCACTGGTACCCAATCAGGACAATCTTTGGCTCTTCTTGCCTGGCTTTTACAAGTACCTTTGGCAAGAGAGGTAGTGGTGGGAAAGCGTATACTTGTAGGTTCTCCCAGCTGAATGAGAGGGCATTCACTTTCCATGCTTGTGGACTGTAACTCCTTGTGCAGAATTTTTGTAGCTGGCAGTTTATTGGGGATGCAAACAGATCTATGTCCAGGCTCCACCATTTCTGTGTTATCATTCTGAATATTTGTGGATTCAATTCCCATTCGTGGGGATCCATGATGTTTCTGCTTAAGTCGTCTGCCAGTGTGTTTTTCTCTCCTGGCAGGAATTGTGCTTGCAGATGAACTTGAAGGTTTATAGCTGTGTTCCACAAGGTCATGGCTTGTCTGCATAGGGGGTAGGAGTGAGTGCCCCCTTCTTTATGTACCACATAACTGTGGTGTTGTCTGTCTTTATCAGTAGTTGTCCTGGATGCAGCAGGTCCTTGAAAGCTATAAGGGCATTTTGTACAGCTAGCATCTCTTTTTGATTGATGTGAAGATGCCTTTGTTCTGCGGGCCACGTGCCCTGAATACATTTGCCTGCCATGTGTGCCCCCCAGGCGTAATCTGATGCATCTGTTGTCAGTGTTTGCCTGGCTGTGGGTTGTGTAAAAAGCTGTCCCTTGTTGAGGTGACAAGCTTGAGCCCACCATTGAAACTCTTGTTGAAGGCATGGGATTAGTGGTATAACTGTTTCCAAACTTTGACAGTGTTGAGACCATACATTCTTAAGGTACCACTGTAGTTTCCTCATATGCAGTTTGGCGTATGGAATTAGTAGTATGCAGGATGCCATGTAACCCAAGGCCTGCAGAATTTTTCTTGCAGGGAGCTGGGTCTTTGTTGCCATCAATTGAAAGTATTGAGTCAGTTGTCTTTGCTTGTCTGGCGTGAGATAAGCCATCTGGGCCGTTGTGTTCAAGCTGGCACGCAGGAATATAATCTTGTGAGGGCACTAGTTTTGATTTATTTTCGTTTACTGTGTACCTCAGGCAACTTAGTAACTTTTTTACAAACGCCAGATGCTTTAGAAGTATGTCCTTGCTCTCTGCTTGAATCAGGCAGTCGTCCAGGTACGGATAAATTTGAATTCCTTTCCGTCTGCAAAATGCAATTATTGGTGCCAGGCACTTTGTGAAGACCCTGGATGCAGTAGATAAGCAAAAGGGCACTGCAGAGAACTGGTAGTGCATTGAACCAGCTATGAATCTGAGGTATCTTCTGCAGTTTTGTCTGATAGGGACATGCAGGTATGCCTCTTTGAGGTCTAAAGTCACGAGCCAAGCTTTCTAGCCCAGCATGGGAAGAAGCTGTTGTAATGTCAACATTTTGAATTTCGGAACATCCAGGTAAGTGTTTAGAGATGAAAGATCCAGAATGGGCCTCCAGGCTTTGTCCTTTCTGGGTACCAGAAAAAGTCTTGAGTAAAATCCTTGTCCTTGCTCCTGTGATGGTACCTTTTGAATAGCTCTCATATCCATGAGTGCTGTAATTTGTTCTTGAGCCTCTGCCCATTGATTTGGTGGCAGATTTGGCATTCCTTTTAACCTTGGCAGAGTGTGAAAGTGGAACCTGTAACCTTGAAATACAATGTTGAGAACCCATTTGTCTTTGGTGATCATTTGCCAATTGTAGTAGAAGAGTGCCAGTTTTTCTCCCAAGGGGGCTGTCAAGAGGGATTTGTTTGGCAGCTGTGGTGGGAAGTCATTGGAGCTGCTTTTTATATGGTTGGGGCCTGTCTTCCCCATCTTTCTGGCCTGATGCAACCCATTGTCGAGGCCTATAAGGACCTTGTGTTTGACCTCTACCTCTTGGATTTCTGTATCTTCCTCTTTGAGGTCTGTCTGTAATTGGAAAGGACCAATTCTTAGTTGGCCAGTTTCTGCTAAATCTAGGTGGCTGAACTTGTAAGAAATCCTTCACCATTTGCATAGATTTTGCCTTATCCTCCATTTTCTTTAATACCTCTTCTGCCTTAACTCCAAATAACACATCCTGCTGCAAAGGTGCATCCAATAATTTTGCTTTAACATGATCTGGTAACGTATGTTCTTTTAACCAAGCATGTCTTCTAATGACAGAGCCTGTAACTGCTGCTCTGCAGGAGGCCTCTAGAGAATCAAAACCACATTGCAAAGTATGCTTTCCCACTTGTTCAGCTGCATGCAATAAATCCTGCATTTCTTTAAAATTAGGAGGATCTGATTCTGGAAGCATTTCTGCTTTAACTGAGACAGTAAAAATTGCTGATATTTTAGCATGTGAAATTGGCAATTTAGGGCTCTCATTGCTAAAGTTGCAGATGTATATACTTTCTTTCCCCATCTGTCTAGTGCTCTGGAATCTCTGTCAGAGGGGACTGGATTCTTGGCTGATGAGGCCTTAACTCCCTTGGGTCCCTGAGGAATACCCAAGTGTAATGACTGCAGCAGTGTAACACGATGAACATCCATAAATACTATATTCATAAAGTTGCAGAAATTCTAAGAACCAAGCCAATACATGACTGGAGAAAAGAGATTCTAGTAGGGAGAGAAAAAATAGACAAGAGGGGGCAGGAATTTACTTTAGAAAAATGCAAAGAAACCAAGACATTGGGAGCAAATAACTAGAGAGGGAAGGTAAGACAGTGGGATGTGGCCAAAATGTGGTTTGGATTACAGGTTAGAGACTGCCTTTCTTATCAGGGATTGATATCAGAGTATATGTAAAAAGGAATAGGAGTGTTCCAAGAAAAACACCTGTTCTGTTAGAATTTTTAGCTAAATCTAGAACAGAAGCTAGTGTTAAAATAACGGGGATAATTAACAGGACATGTAAAATACTGCACGACAACTATGCAAATCAATCACGTGGTTAGAAAAGAATGGGAAAAGAGACTGGAAAAGCAATTTACAAGGAAAAATAGGGTGCATGTATGGCTCCCACGCATGCTAGACTGGAAGGTTTAGGATTTTTGCTTGCAAGTGTTTGCATACATATTTTTATACCCCAAGCAGACTTCAAATAATTTTTCCTCAAGTAGACAGTAAAAGTTGGAGGTGTGATGCTGAAGAAAGAGGTAACTAGGAACCTTTTTTTTTGGGGGGGGGGGGGAGTGTAATGAGTTGGCAGGTTTAAAAAATTCCACACAGAGTACTCGGTCAGAAATATTGGTGGAGCAAATGGGTGTAACTAAGAAATGATTCTTTTGAGCTGAGACACAGGATCTAAATTGCTTAGATACAGTAAGGCTTTACTGAGTTTATTTCTGTTAGCTGGCAAAACGGCAGTTACTAAAAAAATGGAAATCAAAATCTAAATTAACTTTATTTGAAGTACTGAATATTGCAAAAGAAACAAAATAACTGGGAGAGGGATCTTTAGAAAAGGGAAGGAGCAAACTACACATAAATGTACAGAATTTGCAGGAACAATACATACAGAATAATGTTAAGGAGGAAGAGTGAGGTTTATGGGAAGGCAGGAAATTAGTAGTTTATGTATGTTGGACTGAAAGACAGCTGTTTTACAGAACCAAAACGTGCAATGTATAATGTGCATAAATGGAAAAAAATGTTAATACATATTTTTTTTATTGATGTAAGTGTGCCTGCGTTTTAAGTGACATTTTAATAAAGGTATTTAAAAAA
The DNA here is from genome assembly GCF_019279795.1 of Protopterus annectens. Lineage (NCBI taxonomy): Eukaryota > Metazoa > Chordata > Ceratodontiformes > Protopteridae > Protopterus > Protopterus annectens. Next base: position 1,794,199,145 of record NC_056728.1, on the reverse strand, counting down.
GAAAAATATAAGTATAGTATAGTCAGAAAGCACAATACACGTAAGATGTGGGTCTGCAATATAAACAATGCATTTGACAGCGTGAATCAAACAAATGTGGATGGTTTTGAACTGTTATAGAATGGGTAATAAAAGTTGAAATTGGAATACATAATACAATAATGTATTTATAACTGGATATATATGGCAAACAGACAAACACAAATGCCTATTAAATGGGACTTCATTCAGTTTAATTATAAATAAAGTGCTACAGAACTGTGATTCTAAACTAGAGGATGCAAAAAAGGATCCTGTTGTTAATGTACATACATCCTAGCCTATACGTTATGCAGAAATCTTAATCTTAATGGCAAACAACAAAATATAAATACAAAAATGAGAAAGTAATAAAGACAGACTTAAAGAAAAGATGGTTAAGGTTAAATAAAAAGGTAAAGGCATTGGAAAGAGTGAAAACAGCATGAATCTCATGTTCAGAAAAAGAAATATTAATTTTAGGCATTGCTTTGGTAGGAAAGATACTATTGGAAAGGAATAGGAAAACAGCACAAAAGCAAGGGACACTAGTACTATATGGAACACATTTAAATTATCATATGAAAAGAATGCATGTTAGGGTTACTGCAGGGATATACATGTTATCAAAAGAAAGAGAAAAGTTATGGCACTGATTTTTTACTTTTTTCAAAAGCCAAGGTTACACCTGACAGATAAATCTTACATTATAAAACGTGAAAGGAAATACTAGTGTTGGTCAACCCAGCAGTGTTTTTATGTGGATGACATCAAATTAGCAGTGTTTTATACTGATGACATCTGCATTCTTATTAGGTTTGCTGAAGAGAAATGATTATAACTGGAATGGGAAACAATTTATGGAAAAACATCAACAGATATGGGATTTAGTATCATCCATCTACAATTTCTGGTAGCAAGTTATTTTAGTATCATCCATCTAGGACTTCCTTTCTTATAAAGCTGTACATTAATTACAAATGTCAAAAAATAATAGTCTGGGAGCACACATATGTTTTTGTTAAGTATAAAATAATGTCTTCCATATGGAAGTGGTACAATTGCATCTTGAACATTCCCAAGTTAAAAAAAGTTTAATTTTCTCTTGTATTACATTTTTTCTTATAAAGCACTGGCTGGAAAGGGACATTACACTTATACAATGGAAACTGTCTACAGATAAACACTAACATTTTGGAAGCGTACACAAAACGTTAACTCTAAATAATTACCATCCATTTTGTGTGTGCAAATTTTGTTTTTTTTTTCCCCTTAAACTCTCTCATCTAGTGATGGTCAAGCTTTACAAGTCTCTGATTTTTGTTTATCTGGAGCAATATTCAAAGTTGTCTGATACTTTAGTAAAAGAAATCTCAGTTGGGACTGTACTGTCAATACAGATCATCATGGAATCCTTGCCTGGACTCAGGAAGGCTTGCTTCCACTGACTGAATATATTTGCACATGCACTGCTGTATTCACTGGAAAACTGCAGTTAGACATCCATGGTTTAGTACCATTCTGCAAAATATGGTAATGAGAAAGCAAACAATGTGGGAACATTTTATAGTACTGCCTCACAGTTTTGTGGCAGTGGCAGAGAAGGAATCAGGCAAGGAGTCAAAGGACCTAATTGGCAGCAATGGTATCCCATGTGAGACCGAGGAGGGAGCAATACATTGAGTCAATGTCAAAGAAGTACAGTCTGGTCCACAATATTGGCCAGGGACATGGACAACACACAGTAAAAACTGATGCATGCATTAACACACTCAGGCTATGCATTATAGTGCACTAGCTGTCCATGCTGTCCTTCAGACATTACACCTTACTCACACAGGCCAAAGGGTTGGGGAATGCACAGTCATCATTAGCACAGGGTGGATCACAGTGAGAGGACAGCAAAGTTACGATAGGTGTACAGGGTGGATCACAGTGAGAGGACAGCAAAGTTACGATAAGTGTACAGATTATGGAAGGTTGATATGGAGTCATCCATATGGATAGAAGGCTGGGTGGAAGACAGGGATGATATCTTTCAGTGTCCAAGTTGAGCTTGTATATTGTGAACATTAGTCAGGGATACCATGTGGTCCTGCAGTATTGTGGTTGGAGGTGTCCTGTCTGAGAGATGATTTAGCACTTTGGCAATATGTACAGAAGCCCTGCTATGCCTCTCCCATAAAGGAAGGCAATAGATGGCTGATGTCCATGATCCCTTGAATGGTCAGTCTTAGGTATTATACTAAGAAGGACAACAGGCGATAGGGATAATGTGGATCTGTAGGACTAAGAGGCTGGCATGGTGAGGGTCCCCACTGTGGAACAGGAAGACCATTGGTAATGACCATGGTGATGTTCACACCTAGTGGTTGAGGCAGCCATGGCTAGAAGTGGCACTGATACCATCTCTGGGTGATATCCGTGTACAGTTGACTTGCAACCATGCACTGTGTATCCTGCCCTTTGTATAGTGAACTTCTCCAGCTGCTGCCATTTGCTTAATAAGATGTGCACACTGGAGGATTACACATGTGGATCAGTATGTACATATGCATGACTGTCCTTGGCTGACCCTTATACTTCTGTGCTGTGACACAGTACCCATGTGGGTGGCCATATACCCGTCTGCAAGTTTTTCATTATTGTTTAATCTCAAAATCCTCATCCCTTGTCCTTTAATTATATTGTGATAAATATGTTGTTGGTGTAAACTACGTCTATGTAAAATGTGATTTTTATCGCAAGACGTACAATACAGTTTGTCTGTTGTAGAAATTATTTGTTACTATGGATATTTGCTCTCTGTTTATGGTTATTCCTAACACACAGGGTATTGATTTTACAAGAGAATTTTTAAAGATATAGTCATTATGACGTGTTCATTGATTTACTTTGCATGTTAATTGAATCTGTTCTTGACCACAACATCTTCCTGTTTTTAAACAGATACTATAGACAAAAGACGAGCATAGCTATGCACACCTTGTGCAAATAGCTACGCCAATATAGTCTTAGCTCATTGGGAGGAAACTTATGTATTTCAAGGTAACAGGTTTAGATCTTCTATTAGTTTCTATAAAAAGCTTTATAGACAATGTGTTCTTTTTGTGGACAGGCACGTCATTCCAATTGGAGGAATTTATTGAATTTTTACACCACACTACTTTTAGATTTACAGTTATGAAATCTGAAAATATTATCGATTTTCTTAGATGTGAGACTGGAACGTAATGAGTTGAATAATAACAATACTACTACTAACTTTACTGAAACTAAAAAAAAAAAAAAAAGACAGAGAGCCACAGCAGTAAAAAATGCACAAAGTTAAAACTTTACTGGTGCTTCTGGTACTTCAGCCAAATTGCCTTTAAGGAATAAATCAAACACCAGCAATGCAGTCTTATTTATATAAATCAATTAACACATGTTTAAATCACCCAATCAAAAAAGTGGTGGTAAAATCAATGGGAGGAAGCACAGGGCCCCAGATTATTTTGATTGTCGTTCATGTAGTAGTGTACATCATACATTGTGGTTGCACACCCACAAAACGGTAAGTGAGACAAAGTAAGAGAATGGTGAAGACACAGGCTTTGGAACATTTGGGGGCACAAGGAATTGCAATTTGGATATCCCTGTGGCCCAATATTTTCATTCAGTGCATTCAGGTTCTGATAGTATTTTCTTTAGTGTTTTAGCTAAACCTTACAATTGTTTGGGAAATGATTTTATGTACAAATTGTTACAAATGGAGACTAGGTTTATTACAAACTATAAGACTGAGCAACCAAATGGCATGAATTTAGACATAAATCTTAAAGTGTGATGTGCATTGTGAAGTATATTTCATTAATTTTTGTATAATACTACATTTTAAATAGTTAAAATTAATGCTTTGTGTTTAAAGAAGGGTCAGATGCACGGAAATATTGTTGTGTGGGAATTGCTGGAACACTTTTTTGACTTGGTGATTTAAACGTGTTAATTGATTTATACAAACAGACCTCATTGGTGGTGTTTGATTTATTCCTTAAAGGCAATTTGGCTGAGGTACCAGAAGCACCAGAAAAGTTTTAGTTTTTTTTCCCAGTTTATATTGCTGTGGCTCTCTGTTTTTTTTTTTTTCAGTTTCAGTGAAGTTTGTAGTAGTATTGTGGTTGAATAATATAACAACCAGACGGTATTGTTAAGTCTTGCCATAAAAATCACATTTGATATAGATATAGTTAATACCCACCACAAATTTATCACAATATAATCAATGGACAAGGGATGAGGATTTTGAGATTAAACAATGATGAAAAACTCTATATTAGTCATATTGCTATTATGAAACAATAATTTATAGAAAGAGGATATTGGTAGAATAAGTTGGAAGATACTTAATGTAATTTAGATGAATTACGTAAATGCGAAGCTAGACTATATTTTTCTAACTACAGAGCTATGGAACAAGATGGGAGAGGGTCCTCTGCTGTTCAACAGGGCATACCAGTCTCACATTGTTATTCTAGTAACATCATGTCTGTATGTAACATATTTAATAAGAACTGGCACATATTGACTTCTAATGATACTATTAATAGACACATAGGAATGAAGCCCAGTTTTAAATTTAGAAAAAAGAAGTCTTTAAAAAGACTACTTTGTTACAATAATGAAAGATAGTGTTCCAACAATGAGATATGTACATTCTCATGTGGGGAATGTAACATTTGTAGTGTAATCAACAGTGAGGGATTTTTTTATACATCCTGATCCTCAATGTAAATATATTTTTAATGTTACAGCTAAATGCAGGTGGTGGGGCTGCAGTAGTGTTGTCGCCTCACGGTAAGACGTTGTCCTGTTCAATTCTTAGTTAGAGCGTCTTCTGTGTGGCGACATGCGTGAATGGGCATTCCTTTGTTGAAGGTTGTGCGTCAGGCCCGGCAAGTCGGCACGTAAAAATCTACTGCCAATCATTAGCGGACCGGAGTTCCGCTGTGGTGACCCCTAACCGGGAGAAGCCGAAAGACCCAACAACAACAGCTAAATGCAGATCTAGAAATTTAGTACATCTCACCCACTGTATATTATGTACCTTTTATATTGGAAAATCTAACAGTTCACTTATGGAATGGGTTAGAGAGCATATGAGGGATATTAGACAATGCAAGGATATTAATCTGCTAGCGAAACACATTACAGAGGAAGGGACAGTACATTCTTTCACCTTTATGGTTGTAGAAATGTTGAAAGATGATGGTAGGCTGGGCGATCTTATTAATAAAACTGAGAATAGAAAACTTTACTGGATATTACAACTATTAGCACACAAATCTAAGGGACTGGACGGCAAGGTCTCGAAGACCTGCCTTGAAGAAGCGAGGGCTGTGGAAGTGATATAATTAATAGCTGCAACAATGTAAGTGACACCTGATTTGCTACTATGTGTCCATTGGTTTGTTTGTATTTATAGCTGCATATATTAAGTGGTTAGTTTTGATTGTTTTTAAATGGTCTGAAGAAGGAGACCTGGTCCATGAAAGCACTCATCTTTCCTCTGTTTTAACAATATTTTATTAAAGTTTTTTCCTCTGCCATGTACACCAACTATCTTTAATTTTCTGATTTAACTTTTTGGATTTGGTCGGCTGGAATTCGTTCATTTTATGTTTTTTCCAGTATTTAAAATTTGTCCCTATTTTTGGGGCTTTGTCTCCCCATTATTTATGGCCTTGTCCAGATTGTTTTGTCCTAAGAGGTTGAGTGGTGTGGTTGGCATCATACACACAATGAAACACAGGACAGCAGCAATGGGTGTGTTACCACTGGCTGCTGTCTTGCAGTACTGTTCTAAAAGTACATGGTGTGATCCATGTACAAGAGGCCTCATATATCCTGCAGCAGTTCTTACAGTCTTGTGCACATCATATATTGTGCTCTTCCCACCACATACAGCTTAACGGCAACCTACCATGTCATTTTGCTCTGTTCCCTGCCCCACAGAACAGTATTACTGTTTGCTTTCATATCTTACAGCAATGGAGAAGGCCTACTTACAGACAGTTGACAGGATCTCTAGGTAGCAGGGGACATACAGTACATACATATTTGTCATTTATAACAACTACCAAAGTGTCATTCATGTGTACTGATGCTTTTTTTTTTCCTCTTTCTCCATTTGTTTCCTTTCTCTATACAGTCAGCTGTAGCATAGGATGTGGTGTGGCAGCAGCAGCCACCTGGGCCTGCACCAGCCAATTTGCCCATTGCTGGGTCATTAACAGTCAAAAGGCCTGACTTTCTGAAGAGGGGATAAAGGTCACCCTATTGAAGGGTGACCTGGAGGGCTTGCTGGTGGCCTCTATAGTGACCTCTCAGGAGAGAGGGGCAGAGACTCTCCTTCCTGAGTGTCCTGGAGGAGCTCCCCCTGAATCACCTGGCAGCAGGTGTGGTGGCTAGTGAAGACTGAGGTGGGCCAGCAGTTGGATGCTCGCATCAGAACCTTGGAGCATTCTGTTGTCAGCTGACTGGGTCACGTTTGGCCAGTCCTATCCATTGGGCTACAGGAGTAGCAGCCTGCCCATGATGTCAGTCTTAGAGGCAGCTGACAACTGGGTGAGTTCTACTCTAGGTCGGACAGATATGCTCTTCTAACAGATTATGTTATGGAGTTTCCCTTCCTTGTGTGTCACTGATACCGCCCTTCCCCATTTTAAAGTCCATCCTTCCCCTGTCTGTCTATGTGTCGGTTTACATTTTTGCTCCCACCTTCCATATGTCCTTCTTCCGCCCCACACATGGTCCATGCTGCCATCTCCCTCCACTCATATTAAAAAAAATGGAAATTAGTACCTGTCCCCCCAAAAAGAAAGGAAGCTGCTGTTCTCTCCACATACATTTCCCTTCATGTTATCGCTGTGTATTCCTCTACTTGTTCTTGCCCCATTTCTGACTTTCCTCTCTCTTATTTTCCTTCCCATTTATATGAACTGTGTTGGCAGCTTGCTGTCCTGGCCCTCTGGCTTGTTAGCAATGCTGTTCTACACCTATGAATTGTTTTGTTGTACTTGTGAATGTACATGCCACCTCAATGTGCCTGTCACAAGGGTCATGTGACCACCCACAGCACAGCCACTTCAGCGACACAATGGCTGCCTTTAACACAGTTATAATACTTTACTACACAGCACTTAACTCAGCATGCTAGCACTATTCCAGCTAAACAGCTTTGGATGGACCACACTGCTCTATTCCTGCTACATTATTTAATAAAATCCCATAACATTATGGGTCTTTCAGGACCCCCCTCCCATGAGAGATCTAATACAACACAATGCACATGTGTATTTACATACATAAAAATTATACTACAAATTGCACAAAAAAACACACGTATGTGCCAAACAAATGCTTAACAGACTGCAGCACATTTGACTGTTCTACAATTTGCATACCAAAAAAGGAAAACTTATAAAAACTACTACCCTACACAACCAGATAAAGGTCGAGAGAATGTTGAAAAAATGGTCAGGTTACAGCAATCAAAGTTCTCAATGTCAGGGAAGTTCAGCAGACGGGGATTCCCTTTAGCCATTTTGTCAGACAAAAGTTAGTGTTCTTTTGAGCATACAGTGCATGTGCACAACATAAATTAGTAGCAAGTAATAACACTGCTTGTCTTGTACGAGATGATGACTTCAGATTTATAAAAAGGTGACTAGGAGATGTTTGTGGATAAGCAGGACTATGAGGGTACCTCAGGGATGTGGATTCATAGTCTAGTGAAGAAAGCAACCCTTGATCAGCCTCTAACAAGCAGACAAAGATTATGCTTTGAAAGCAATGAGCTAATAAATGAAAGTTGTTTCAGGTTTACCAAACTGATAAGCAAAGCAATAGGAGATGTCTTGGGATGATTCTCAAACAATGGCATGCTTCCATATTACATGCCCATCAATTTAAAACTCCATCAAACAGAAAATAAGGTATTACGTTTTATATACACTGCACTAGCTCATGAGCACTGTTGTTTAACTTTAAGAAATACAACCAAACTCCCAGTCAAAACAAGGACCTTTTTTCTCCTGAATATACTGACTTACAAACTATTTAATAATCACTACTGTCCAATGAAAAATCTCTTCTGCTATACAACCCAGACTTAGTCTCTCAGAAATTCAAACCTCTTCCTCAGGCTTCCATACACCTTAGCAATTGTGCAGAGAGCTTTCAACAAAATAGCACCAGAATACTGGAACAAAATTTCCACAACACATTAGGTCAAGTATATCTCTCCAAAACATTTGAATATTTCTGAAGAAACACAAATAATCCTTTCAGTGTTACTGTTTTTTTTAAAACACTTATTAAATTATCAGTTAAGATGTACACAAATGTACATTGACAGAAAAGAAAAATTATTTTAACATTTTTCTCTTTAAATACAATTCATATCACATATATTTTCTTTGCTACTATCATCAGTCCAGCACTACAAAAAATTGCTGAATTCCTGCCTTCCCTTAAACCTCACTCCTCCCCTTGAACATTACTATGCATCTGTTGTTCCCACAATTTCCATTTACTTCTAGGTAATTTGGTCCTTCACTTTTCTGAAGAGCCATCTTCCAGTTCTTTTATCTCTTTTAAAATATTCAATATCTTAAATACATTTGGTGTAGACTTTGTTTTCTATTTTCTAGCAACTGCTTTTTTGGCTGCCAATAGAATTTAACTTAAGAAGGTCTTACTATGTCTAGGCAATACGGATCCTGTATCCCAGTTCAAAGAATTATTTCATTACTTAAAGGCATTTGGTCACCCAATATTTCTGATAAGAGTAATCTGTACGAATTTTTTTAAAATCTGCCTCCTCATTAGACTACCAAAACATATGTTCCCATTTACCTCTCTTCTCCATCACACCTCCAACAGTTGCTACCTGAGGAAAAATTATTTGAAATCTACTTGGGGTATAAAAATACCTATGCAAACACATCCAAGAAAAGTCCCTAAACCTTCTGGACTTGGTTGCACACCTGGGAGCCATACATAAATGTCTTCCCATCATTTTCTTGTAAATTGCTTTTCCAGTCTCTCCTTCCAATATTTTCTAACCTTCTCTAATTGATCCATATAGAAATAATGCAATATTTCTATGCTCTCCTAATTATCCCCTTTTTAACAGCTGCATCTGTTCTAAATTCAACTAAAACCTCTACCAGAGCAGGTCCTTTACTTAAACGCCTCCTATCCCTCTCTCTTTGCCTGTACTCTGAAATCAAGCCTTGTTAGGGAAGGTAGTCTATAGCCTGAAATCCAAATGTCTTCTTGGTCTTATCCCACTCTGTCACCTTTCATGCCCGAGTTACCTGTTCCCGGTATCTTGGTTCCATTGGCAGGTTTCTCTAGTAAATTCCAGCCCCTTTTTGCCTATTTTCTGTACCCCTACTTGCAGGCATCCCTAACGGCAGAATCTCCTTTCTCCATTCTGATATTGGCTTAGTTCTTAGAATACTTTCTGGTACTTTGCAGATATAAAATTCTATATGGTTACTATTCTCCTTAAGGATCTGCATCAGAAATCACACTCTGTCCTTCTATTTCTTAAGCTTCCCCTTGCTTCATCATCCCTTTCAACTATGAATTATAACCATCTGCTTATGTTGTGTACAGAAGTCTTAACTGTGTAGCTCTAAAATATCCCATCAAATCAGGCAAGCCTAAACCATCTTGTTCTATTAGTAGGATCAACTTACCCCACTTAATTCTTGCCCTCTTTCCTAAACAGATAAATTCCTTCAAGTCTTTATTATTTATTATCCACAACGTCTCTTTAGGTTGATAAAAGTATGTCTGACCCGTATACAAGACTAAAGGGACTGAAAACATTTTCACTGCTTGTATCTTACTACCCAATCATACTACCCTTATCCATAAATAAGAGTTTCCAGTTTCTCAGTTTTTGTATGATCTTTTGTTTACTCTCTTCCCACATATCCTTAGCTGCCATAAGAGAAGCCTTTTTAATCCATACTCCTAAATACTTAATTTTATGTCCCCATAAATATGAGTACTGCTGAACCAACTGATGTGTGGGTATATAATTTATGGCTACAATCTGTTTTATCTTCATTAATTTTATATCCCAAAATGACTTGAAACTGTCTCAAAAATGTTCCACAACAGTGATGTCTTTTCTGGATTTATCGGGTACAAAATATCATCTGCAAATAGAGCCAACTTTTCTTGATTAACATACCAAACTTATCCTTGTATTTCTGAGTTCTTATTTTCTTTGCCAATGGCTCTTAATAGAAAGCAAATAAGAAAGGAAAAAGTTGACAGCTCTGTCTGGTTCCTGTGTTCAACACAGCTTATGTAAGATAAATCCTCCCACTAACTTTTGCCTCTGATTCTTCAAATATCCTTCAATAATTCATATATACTTCTAATTAACCTTATTACTGTAGCAGGGAATCCAAATGCCTCCAGTTACCTACCCATAAAATCCCAGATTAATCTGTCAAACTCTCTCTCTACATTAAGACCCACCACCAACATAGGTATTTTCTTACAGTCTGCTTCCCTCTGGATTACAATTGTTCTATTAATGTTACCAAATGTTTGCTTCCCCTTCACGAAACCACAATGATCCATATTTATCAATTTTGGCAACACTTTTGCCATTCCTTTAGCTATTATAGACAAATACTTTATAATCATGATTTAAAATTGAAATGGCGCTATATGAAGCTGGGTCTGAAGGGTCTCCAATGTCACTGTTCATATAACCAGTTAAACTACCAAACAGTTTTGTACTCATGTATGTATTTATAAATAAACACATCCCAAAAACAAATACAATTCCAAATTTCAGTCTGAAGAATTCTTTGTCTGAAGACAAAATACCTGTGTCTCTGCGTCTCTAGGTTAGCTGTCACGATGACCATATAATTTCAATCTGGAAGCACATTTTTTTAAACTTTCAAAATCCTCTGCTTTATCCACCAGGTAATTCAGCCTGGACTGCAGCAAGATGAAGCAACAAGTTTAGTGCACATTAATAGCAACATCAGTGTCCAGGAATGCATGGAGAGGATGCTATCAATGGAATAGGCAATGATACAGCCAGAATAAATATGTCATAAGTGAATATGTAACATATACCAAAATCTTTCACATAATTAATTCTAGGGAATTTCAGCAGTCAGAATATGGATTAACAAAGCTAAACTGAGTCTTGAATTTGAACTAAACAGTTCAGTGTTTTATATACTGTACTGTTTGAAATTTAAGCTACTGTTCAAATTGGACAAGAACGTCCTAATTTTTTTTTTTTAACATTTATGCTGAGCCTGGTTCACAGAGGGTGAATTATACTTGTTGTTCAAGCGGAAGTAGTGGAGGTCTAAAATCCTTTATGACTACATTATCATTGTAATTTGACGGCCTTATTAAACAGTAGAACCATTCAGACTGGCTCTAATCAATACACTTGGCAGCCACTACACAAGTCTGGGCTTCAGCATTCAGAACACTCTCTTGCTCACCACATTCCTGTGAAATAAACTGATGGTGTCCCACTTGTTAAATATATAGACTATGGGATGCAACTGTGAAACTCTGTGCCCTTTGCCTCATATGGCCATGCAACCTTAATCTTTTCATTAAGAATATGACCATGCAGACTGCATACTCTGTCCATGTAATAAACCTAAAGCCTACCTGTGTTGAATGACAAAAGTTAGGCAAAATCTTCTCCAACATCTCTGTTAGCATCACAGAATGTAAGTTACAGCAGGCATTTAACATTTCAGTATTTCACTGTAGGGTGAGACAGGCAAAAGCTTTGCTATGAAATACTGAACCGTATACAATATGATATAGTTAAGTGGATCACAAATCTGTAAACATTTCCAGGAAACTGCAAAATAAACACATACATAAACATATATATGGACAAACAAAGTCTAAAGCCCAGGCTTTTCCCTGCACATCCTTACTAAATATAAAGTAATTTAACTCAACCAAGATGGGGGTAGTAAGAAGTTTAATGAAAGAAAATGATCTTCCAAGAACCACAACTTGCTGGACCAATGGAAAATGGCAGTATTTCCATGTGTCCAGAACAGCCTTCCCTTTCTTTTCAGTTATAAAGTAACTCTACAGAAGAAGCAGCAGCAGAAAGTTTTTAACCACTGTCTACACTAAGTGAATGTATCCATCCTGCCCTACGGATTTAGCACACTACACTTACTGGAAAGTCTAAAAAGTCTCATGCAAGATAATAGGTACTAGCCATATCTGTTGCTCTATGAAAGGAAGAAAGTACTATGAATATAGTGGGTGATGGACTGTATTCATTCCATATTAGTGCAGTAAAGGTGAGTAAAAATTCCATACAAACTTTTGTACAACTATCACTAGTGATGGAGATACAACTTTTAGTACTACACGTTACTATTCTGGCTACTCCACGGTCAAGCAGGAACAAAAAGAAGCACTGAAAATAAAGTTACTCAACAGCTTTCTTTTTAGTTATCTTTTTTTTGCCTTTGCCATTTCATCTTCTACAGTCTAAATCTTAATTAATCTTGGAAGTACTTTTTGATAATGAGGCTTGAAAAGGTCTTAGCAATGCTAAGATTTCCTCAAGCAGTCCACCAGACTGAAATCATACTACTGGACAAAAGACAGCGGATTTCTGGAATCCATAACTCTCAGTTTTAGTTTTGCAGACTGCTGCAATTACAGAACACAACATGAAAGTCAGTAAGGAAGGGAGATTGTGGGATATTTCACTGCACAGATGTGTGGTTAGAAACCATATTTCAAGTAAGTTAAGGTGCTGCCAAGATGGCTACAACGGGGTGAGACCTGTACCATCCAAAAACCACCAAATCCTGAAACCTAGTGAACAGCAGCCATACCTAGAAAGCACTGCCCATTTCATATCCTGGTGCAACAAGGGTGTGCACTGCAGTGATCCCGGTTTCTGTTTGTTGCAGCTTACTAGTTCTGGTGATGACCATCGTTGTGTGTATTAGCCAAAAGCACTCTGTTCACCTCCTCACTGGATGCATCTGTACTACACATACATACAGTCCACACATTGTGAGTCATAACACTGTGTGTTTATTTTACTGAAAGTCAGTGAACAAAAATAAAAGCAAGTAAAGAAAACAAAAGTCTGTCCACAAACAAGTCTTAACATCAAATGATGGTCCACTGCTGTTGCCTTGTATATGAGTTAATGTAAATAAAAAAATAAACTTTAAAAATCTATACCTCTTTCAACAGAGTGTTAGAAAAGCATGCTGTGCCATGTCCCTAAAATAATGTGAGTAACATGTGTGCACCATAAAAAATAATAAAGTAAGTCTTTCGGCTTTTCCCGGTTAGGGGGCGCCACAGTGGAACTCTGGTCCGCTTATGATTGGAAGTGGATTTTTACAGTGCCGAGTTGCCAGCCTGATGCCCAACCTTCAAAGAAGGCACACCCAATCATGCACGCACCTACCTGCATGTCTTTATACGTCACTCGACCATGGGGAGGACATGCAGACTCCACACAGAAGGTGCTCCAAATAATGCAAAATTGAGACATTACATTTTAAATTTCTCTGAGTAGTTTATTAATAAATGTCTAACACATGCAATACTAAGGGTTTCTAATAATTTGACATTTAAAATTTTAATACTGAGTGAATTGATATCATTTGAGCCAGGTGAATCAGTTGCATTTAATCGTAATTGCCATTTTAATTCTCTAAATTGTATAAGGTTACCCCAATTTCCACCCCTGGAGTCCCTGAGTATTTTTTCCAGTATTCCAAATTTGTACGTACACTGGTCTGTGCAAACCACCTTGTGTCTGTATCAAGCATTTTTTATGTTCGCCTTGCCAATGTTGCAAAGAAGTTCTTGTATTCTTTTGTGAAATGCTCACTCAGTTTTGCCTATATAAAAAATGTCACCCTGAGCAGACTGCCAGGTAGACTAAACCTATTGCAGTACAATTACCCTTGGCAAACCTGATTTTGTTGTCAAGCCCATCGTCAAAAGTAATTTTCTTCTGCATGGTAATGTAGGGGGGCATGATTTACAAATCCCACAAGGAGTGGTGCCCTTTTCTATGTCTAGATCCATTACTGCGGGTACCACAACTCTCGAAAACTTGCTTTAAATTGAACCAAAGGAGGAATGCCTGGTGTATGCATAGAGTCCACCCCCTGCTAGTACAATGGATTTTAACATACTGGTGTTGGATATAGACACCATGAAGCAGGATCCTACTTGAACTCCTTTCACCAACCACTCACAGATGCACAAATGGACCTGCTCAACAGGGGAACACTGGTTTGGGGCCAGAGAACATTGTACTGAAACAAGCTGGTCCTTCGATGGAAAGACCTGGTAAACTACATTTAACTCTAGACAGGATTTATTTGAAGGAACCATCTTTTTTTTTTTTACAACAGACCCACCCAAAAACACAAAACCCTAACTACTACTCAGACCAACAGAACGGAGGCAAGAGAACATTGCAGCAAGTACTATTTCTTATTTGAATCATAATGGTACTGTACTACAAGAAGAAGTTACATTTTAATTTTGAGAGTTGGTTAAACCTATCATTTAATTTTAAGTTAGAACCTCTGTATCAGAGAACCAAATGGACAGGTGACCAACAGTCATGCCTACAAAGGATTTCTTAAAGAATAGATTTACCTGCTTGAAAAGAAAAGCTACACAAAATTAAAAACTTGCAAGTTGACAACACTTATCTTTCAGAGTGCAGTAGACTGGGAATTGTTCCTAAAGAACTCAGACTGTACAAGTTCCCTAACGGGTGAGTGAGAATGATTTTATGCTTAAAGACAATTACTACTTTTAACCGTTTTGGTTTAGAACTTATTGGTGTGATTATTAAACATAACACCATGGCTATTGAGAATTTACTCAAAGAGGCTGAGGTTTTAAAAACTGCTACTGAAAGTGACTTGATTAACTATCTTGACACTAATTTCATCTGAAGAGATGGGTTCATATCTAAGATTTATAGAAAACCAACTTTAAGCGACTCATACTTGCACTACAACAGCCACCATCTTATGAGTCACAACAAGAGTATGGTAAAAGGACAGTACATTCGAGCAGCTAGAATGACTTCTAGTACAGACGCCTTGGAAGAATTATTCACTGTTCTGAAGAACATGTTCTCTCAGAGGGGCTACCCAGTAGATTTTGTAAACATTTAGGATGGAAATATTACATGAATGAGGAAACAAACAGATACCTCTACTAACACCAGATTTACATTTATAAAAAGAAAACATGGTAGCTGAGAAGCACTCCACGGGAGATAACCAGGATTACAAAAGTCACTGATTGTAGAATATAACAAAGTATCCCCCTAGGTTATAAACAGTATCAGTAGGAACAGGTGCATTATTAGTTCTAATACTAACCTGATGGACAGTTTGGGCTCTGAACCAATATTTGTGCACAAGACAGTACACAATTT
Organism: Protopterus annectens; assembly: GCF_019279795.1. Taxonomy (NCBI): domain Eukaryota; kingdom Metazoa; phylum Chordata; order Ceratodontiformes; family Protopteridae; genus Protopterus; species Protopterus annectens. The sequence continues at coordinate 1,794,183,607 of NC_056728.1, read as the reverse complement.
TAAAGCAAATATTTGAGTTATAGTTAGTAACGTAGCTAGAGTTTGTGCCCCCCTTAAAAAATCATGGTCAAATGGGGACCCCATACCCAGGCATCCCTCCCCCAGTGTCCCATTACTTGGCTATTTCTCCCCATTTACCATAAACATTGTAATGTGCACATTGCTTTATGCTTTACTCCTACAATGATTTGGATTTCATTTAAAACTTTATTTTAAATTTTATAGCACAAACACTGACACATCTGCTAAACAAAGCAATACAGTCTCAGAATGAAAACAGACTTGGCATTAAAACATCTCTGCCTTTGAAACTCACATTCATTGAAACAGCATTGAAACCCATATTCACAGAAAATGCATCTGGCCAGCGGCAGATAAAGTTTACCTTCGGGCTGTTTAGAAATCATAGGCCCCTTTGCACACATATTTAGGACCATGCAAATATACATATGTTCTTTTATTCATCTTCCTGATTGTATTAAATTATATTCCTTGTATAATACAGCACGCTTGTTAGTGTGTGCTTTAAATTTATTGTTTTCAACATTTTCCAGTAAGCAATGAAACAAAATGTATGAACCAATAATGACAAAACTGCCCAATTCAGAGAATTTCCATCATAAAAGTCTAATAAAACTTTTGTTATTACAATCCATCAATATAAGTAAAAATGCACAATCTCTGCAGAAGTAAAAGTCATCTAAATAATACCACATTAAAGATATTTGTAACTAATGAAGAGGTTGCTCTAACAAACAAGTTTATATTTCATTGTTTCATCTACAAATAAAGTGCCTGTTGCTCTTCAAGAATAGCTTGCCTATGTTACATTAAAAACAATAAAGTAGTAATACTGCAATAGGGAATGGATGGCAAACTGATAACAGGTTCATAGTTACTAGGTATCACCTCCAAAGGAGAACATTCTCAGGATTGCAGCCTCCATCCCTTTTTAAAGTAAAACACAGTACAGTATCAGCAATCCATCTACATACTGTGGGAGTAGAACCCACAGCCTTCTGCATCAAAAGCAAGTATACTACCTGTTGTGCTACTAGCAATACAAAATTGGCATAAGCAGCACTAAACACCTCTTCCCCTGAAGCTCTCAGCTCCATGTAAAATCCACACTCAACTACAACTCTCAACTTTGCAGCACAAGAAATCTGGAAAAAGCCAAAATGGGAGGGGGGGGGGGGGGCAAAAGCCCAAAACAAGGGACACATTTTAAGCATTGTTTGTATAATCTTAAAAAGTTGCTAGAATAAAATGTTTTGTGTTACCATGCATTTCCTGAAAGATAAGAAGGCTGACACTTAAATGCCTAATATCTAGTCAACTCAGTTCTCACAGATTTGCCAGAAAACCACAAATTTTAAGAGAAACAGATCAAAAGTATGAGCCAAACATTCCAGACGTTGTGTGAAAATCTGGACAGTTGACAGCTATGGACTCAACTCCTTGAATCACAAGTGGTGGTACGGGTAGAGAATTCAGGCTCGTTTCTTGTACCTAAGTTACAGGGTTTGAGCCTAACCACCAGGTATACCTAGCTGGGGCAGTTTACACACACTCATGCTCACACTCACACACACAATTCCGCTTAAATGATCAAAGCAAAACTCCCCTTTCTTGGAACAGCCGAACACTCATTGGCACACAGCAAAGTTCCCATTACTAGGAACACGTGAAGCATCATCAGCAAAACGTAAACACTCGTTGCTGTACTGTATTTAAAATTGCATGCGCGGACAAGAACAGGCTGTGTGACAACGCACGCACAGACATGATGCGACAGGTGTGTGGGACCAGACTGGAAGAACAGAATGTGATGTGCCCTTAAAAAATGTTTTTTTTTTTTTTTTTTTAAAGTAAATGTGACAGTCTTAAAGGTGCCACTCGGGTCAGACTGCCTCTCTGGCCCCACTCTCCCAGCTATGCTACTGGTTATGGTATACACACTAATGGACCCGAGCATAGAAAAGGCACCAGTCCATGTGGGTTTTTTTTAAATCATGTCCCTACATTACCACACAAAAAGAAATTACTCTTGACAATGGGCTTGACAGCAAAATCAGGTTTCCCAATGGTAATTGTGTCACAATATTTATTTTATTTTATATTTGTTAACCGGCAGAGTCCGACTGGATACATGTCCATTTTCAGTAGATACCCAGGGAGAAAAACTCCACATGTGCAAAAAATAAGTGACAATCTATAGTCATGGTTACACTGAAGTATAAAAATTTGAAAATAAGTGACAATACATAGTCATGGTTATACTGAAATTTAGCAGCATTGTAGGTTTGTAGTATGAAATATGTACACAAATCATTTAACAGCAGCTGTGGCGACCCCTAACCAGGAAAAGCCGAAAGAGAGAGAGAGAAGTGTATAGAATGAAATGTTTACACAGACTGATTTTAAAGATGACAATCAAGAGAAAAAGGTGGTTAGTTAATAAGGGAAGTTGTTAGAAATTACATGTAGAAGGGTTAAAACATAGCCTTAGAATGGCTAGGATAACAAGTCCCCATCCTTATAATAATGTCTTAATGGTTGTTGAGAAGTGTATGTAGTCTGGGTATAGAAAGGTTTAGAAAGATTATACATATAGGTTCAGGAAGTTGTTATTATTGGGTATTTCTCCTATGTGAGTTGTGCTTTTATTGGGTTAGTCTGGGTTTAGACATGGACATAGCCAATGCCTGTTTTGGTGTTTCTTTAGGGATATTTTGAATTGGGGTAAGGAGGATGTAGTGGTAAGATCTGCAGGGAGTGAGATCCATTTTTTACCAGGAGAGCTGGAGAATAATGATGCTCCGGCTGAGTTGTTAGCTTTGGCAGATTGTACTAGAATTCTGTTCGATGAGCGGAGGGATGCTAGGTTACTGTAGGAGGTGATAATATTTGTCAGAATGGGTGTACTGTTAGGCTGGTAGAGGATTTTATGAATAACTATAAGTTGGTTATACTGGAGTTGATTGGGTAGTTCTAGCTAGTCTAGTGTTTGAAGATTTTGACAGTGATGGGTTCTGTAGGTTGAGCCTGTGGTGAATCTAGCTATATTGTTATAGCAGCTAGTAAATTTGTTAAGGTTCGACTTGCTTAGATTTACGAAGATGGGTGAGGCGTAGAGAAGGGTCAATAGGAGATGCGTTCGAGCTATAGCAGTTCTGGCAGATGGGGTTAGGAATTGTTTAATCCTATACAAGGTGCCTAGTTTTTTATTAACTGTTTTGATAGTTTTGTCTATATGAGCATCATACTTCAGATTATCGATGATTACACCAAGTAGTTTTGTGCCAGGTTTTGGAGAAATTATAGTGCCATTGTTAGATGAGATTGTAATAATTAGTAATGTGAACTTACGGGTAGGGGAGAAAAGTAATAGTTTGGTTTTATTTGGGTTCAATAGGAGACAGCGATTATTGAGACAGTCCTCTACTTTGTTGAAGATGATTTGGGATAGGGACTGTAGTTCTGTGGGGGTAGTGGCAGAGCAGATAAGGGTGGAGTCATCTGCATACGGAATACATGTTGCATCTGGGATAACTTTGGGTAGGTCATTAATGAATATGGACAAAAGGAGGGGGCCTAATATAGATCCTTGGGAGACAAAAAGGGTGACAGGTAGAAGGGGGGGGGGATAGATGGTCTTTCCATAGTACAGCTTGTTGTCTGCCATGCAGGCAAGAGTGGAACCAGTTGATTACTAGGTTATCCAGGCAAAGTGATTTTAGTGTGTCTAGGAGTAGGTGGTGATTCATCATATCGAATGCTTTGGATAGGTCGAGAAAGAGGGCTGAGGAGAGCTTGTTGCGATTACGGTTTTGATTTATTGTGTGAGAAATGGAGAGAAGGGCTGTAGTTGTACTATGGGCAGGTCTAAATCCATGCTGGGATGGGGCTAGGAGAGCATTTTGAATAAGGAGTTCAATTTGTTTATGTATAGATTTTTCCATTATTTTGGCCAAGGGAGATAGGATGGCTATAGGTCTATGGTTTGAGAGTTCAGTGGAGTTTTCCCCCTTTGTGAAGTGGAATAATGTGAGAGTTTTTCCAGATGGAGGGGACATAGGATTCGTGGATAGTACGATTGATTAAGATGGAGACAGGGTATGCTATTTCATTAGCAGCCTTTCGTAGAAATTATTCAGGAAGTAGGTCTGCTGCCAGGGTGGTGGTTTTCAGTTTCTTAAGTAGGGACTTAGAGTATGTGGGGATAGGATCAAATTTGAAGGGGGGGGGGGTTATTGTAGGAAACTCTGTCCTTATGGAACAAAAGATAAGGAGCGTCAACTGAGTGCTTGAAGTTCTGAAATTCTTCTAGCTGATGTGATAGCCACCAGAAAGAGAGTTTTCCATGATAATAATTTCAAGGAACATGAAGCTGCAGGTTCGAAAGGGGAAAGAATCAAAGAAGCAAGAACTAAATTTAGGTCCCAAGGAGAAGGAGGATTTCTTATAGGAGGTCTGAGAAGAAAAACTCCTTTCAAAAAGGCTTTGCAAAGTTTGTGGGACATTAGGGCAGATTCAGAAATACCCACATGAAAATTAGAAATAGCTGCCAATTGAACCTTAAGAGTAGATGGAGATGAACCTGCATGGAAGAGTTCAGCTAGAAAATCAAGGACTAGTTGGATGGAAGCGGTGAAAGGATCTATGTCCTTTCCTTGTGCCCAATATGGGAAGCGTTTCCACTTACTCAAATAAATCTTCGAGTGGAAGATTTATGGGAAGCTATCAATATATCTCTAACAGAGTGAGATAATTGAGGAAGCCTGGCTACGGTTGGAACTGGAGGAACCAAGCAGTGAGGTTCAGAGAGGGAGGGAGCGATGAAACTGACCCGACTGATGGATCAAAAGATCTGGAACTAGGTCCAGATTCCACGGTCGCTCAAGAGAAACGATGTAGAAAGGGGAACCACACTGGTCGAGGCCAGTAAGGAGCAATGAGGATCAATGAGGCCTTCTGAGCGATAGCTTTCTGTATTACTTGAGAGATCAGTGGGAAAGGAGGAAATGCATACAGAAGTCCCCGGGGCCAAACTTGGACTAGAGCGTCTCTGCTGGGTTGGCCTGGTAAAGGGAATAGAGTGAAGTATTCTCTGCACTTGCTGTTTTGGGGAGTAGCAAAAAGATCGCAGCAAGGCTGACCCCACTTGAGAAATATCTCTCACTACAGAGTCTTTCAGAGACCACTCGTGAGGCATGAGTATAGCTCTGCTCAACTTGTCCGCAATGTGATTGGACTTCCCGGGGATGTGCGTTGCTATCAGAAAACGCTGAGAAGAAATCGCCCATTGCCACAGTCTGAGTGCTTCTCGACACAGGGGGTATGATCTGGTTCCGCCTTGTTTGTTGATGTACCACACTACAGACATATTGTCTGTCTGGATTGCAATCGTTCCCAAGGGAAGAGAGTCTTGAAGGGCTTGCAACGCTAAAAGCACTGCTCTCATCTCCAGAACATTTATGTGCAAGTGGCATTCGTTTGGTTGCCATGTGCCCTGGACTGTCCTGCCCTGATAATGCCCCCCCCACCCGATCAGGGAGGCATCCGTTGTCAGAGTAGCAACCGGAGGAGGTGGAACAAATGGTCTTCCCGACAGGAGCTGGGGGGAAGACATCCACCACATGAGATGCTTTTTGCACGCTTGCGTGATCATAATGGTGTGAGACATTGGAAGTTCCTGGTATGACCATTGAGAAAAAAGCATCCACTGAAGGATCCGCATGTGGTATCTGGCCAATGGGAGGAGAGGTATGGCCGCTGCCATGATTCCCAACACCTTTAGAACTAACCTGGCTTTGGCTCTGTTGTTGTTGAGAAGAAGTGACACCAATTTGTGAATGTCTGATATCCTTTGGTTCGTTAGCGTTGCAGACATGTTTATAGTATCTAAATTTGCGCCTATGTAGGTAATAGTACGACAAGGCGACAAAACAGACTTTTCGCAATTTATTGAAATACCCAGTTTTTGACAAACGCGAAAAGTATAATCTCTGGCCATCAGAAGGAGATGCTTGGTGGGAGCTGTGAGGAGCCAGTCGTCCAAATATGGAAACACCTGGAATCCTTGTCGTCTCAGGTGAGAAGCTACCACTGCCATGCATTTGGTAAACACCCGGGGGGCAGTGGTGAGACCAAAGGGCAGGGCCCTGAACTGAAAATGACTGGTTCCCAGCCTGAAGCGGAGGAATCTTCTGGAGCGTCTGTTCATTTTTATGTGATAGTACGCATCCCGAAGGTCTATAGAGCACATCCAGTTTCCTTTGCCCAAAAGGGGAAGAATGGATTGCAGCGTGACCATCCGAAATCTTGTTTTCTTGACTGATTTGTTCAAGACACTGAGATCCAAAATTGGTCTCCAGTCCCCTGTTTTCTTTGGAACTAAAAAGAACCTTGAGTAGATTCCGGATCCTTGTTGGTCTGCTGGCACTGGCTGAATTGCTCTTTTTGCAAGCAGTTTTGAAATTTCCAAAGCTGCTATATCCCTTTGAGCGGGTGGAACATCTGGAAGGGATTTTTTTGACTGATTTGGAAAACGAAGAAAGGGGATAGAATAGCCTTCGGAAATGATGGACTGTACCCATTTGTCTTGAGTCAGGGATAGCCAGGCTTCTGGGTACAGTGACAATCTTCCCCCGACTGCCTCCGAAGATGGGCAGTCGGGCAACACCTCAGGGATGCTGAAAGGGCTTGTCAGGAAAGGCTTCCCGATTGCCCTGGTTCTGCGGACCCCCCCTGCCCCTAGGGCGACGTCTACCATTGTTATTCCCACCTCTGCCTCTGGTAGGAACGACTCTGTCGTCAGGCGAAGTCCCTTGAGATTGTTTGATAATGAGGCTTTAAGGTCTTACAATGCTAAGATTTCCTCAAGCAGCCACCAGACTAAATCATACTACTGAAAACACAGGGATTTCTGGAATCCATAACTCTCAGTTTAGTTTTGCAATGCTGAAACTAAAAATGAACTCATCAGGAAGGGAGATGTGGAATGTTCTGCTTGTGGTTCATACCATATTGCAATATTAAGTCCCATGGAGACGGTGAGACGTACATCCAAAAGCGGCGGACAGAAGCTAGAAGGAGCACCTAGAACACACATGTTGATCTGGTACAGGGTGTCATAAGAGACAATGGAAGTTCTGGTATATCATTGGGATCAACATGTGGGTATAGGGATCTCTTTCCATGTAGTTGGTGTCTGATCACAACACGTGAACATTGCTGTATCCGTGTTGTTATGTTCTAAGTAGGAAATACATACAACAAGTGTCAAAAGCTAAATGTGGTACGTTGCTTTTGAGAGAAAATATTTACTATGCTACAGGGTGGCAGGGCATTCTAAATAATGTATGTTGATATTATAGCTGGTGCGGAGGCAGTGAATCTGGGTTTTGGAAGTGGATAGTGGAGTTCCGATGACAAGAGGACATATAGAGTTCTCACAGATATCAAAGAGGTGCTCCATGATTAGTTATGATTGAGTGTATATAAATTTAGAATATATTCTATTTTGATTTAAATTGATAGTATTAATTCGTAAAAGTATAGTATGCAATTATGTTAAGGTATGCTGGGTGAGATTTCCGTATATTACGACATTGTGACCTTGTGTGATAAATTTTTTTTGTTGCATAAGATTTTCTTTTATGTACTATTGCTTGGGGACTCCAGGAGTAACTATTCAGTAATTTGCAACCTGGTAGCATGTATTTTTTCTGATGTTGGGCATGTTAATCCAAGAGTGCTTTTGTCAGATATTTGACATCGAATGTATGGAAAAGAGAAGTTGTATCAAGTCACTGTTAGGATTCATCTTTGATATAAGAAGGGTCACTTGACTCTAGGCCATTAAATGATGTTAAAACTGGTTCCTATTGCTATGTCTGTGGAAAACTGGAAACAATTAATGGGTATTTGAGCAGTTTTTTATACCCAAAAAACTTGTGAGACGGAGAGAAGAAGTGACACCAATTTGTGAATGTCTGATATCCTTTGGTTCGTTAGCGTTGCAGACATGTTTATAGTATCTAAATTTAGCCTATGTAGGTAATAGTACGACAAGGCGACAAAACAGACTTTTCGCAATTTATTGAAATACCCAGTTTTGACAAACGCCAAAAGTATAATCTCTGGCCATCAGAAGGAGATGCTTGGTGGGAGCTGTGAGAAGCCAGTCGTCCAAATATGGAAACACCTGGAATCCTTGTCGTCTCAGGTGAGAAGCTACCACTGCCATGCATTTGGTAAACACCGGGGCAGTGGTGAGACCAAAGGGCAGGGCCCTGAACTGAAAATGACTGGTTCCCAGCCTGAAGCGGAGGAATCTTCTGGAGCGCCTGTTCATTTTATGTGATAGTACGATCCCGAAGGTCTATAGAGCACATCCAGTTTCCTTTGCCCAAAAGGGAAGAATGGATTGCAGCGTGACCATCCGAAATCTTGTTTTCTTGACTGATTTGTTCAAGACACTGAGATCCAAAATCGGTCTCCAGTCCCCTGTTTTCTTTGGAACTAAAAGAACCTTGAGTAGATTCCGGATCCTTGTTGGTCTGCTGGCACTGACTGAATTGCTCTTTTGCAAGCAGTTTTGAAATTTCCAAAGCTGCTATATCCCTTTGAGCGGGTGGAACATCTGGAAGGGATTTTTTGACTGATTTGGAAAACGAAGAAAGGGGATAGAATAGCCTTCGAATGATGGACTGTACCCATTTGTCTTGAGTCAGGGATAGCCAGGCTTCTGGGTACAGTGACATCTTCCCCGACTGCCTCCGAAGATGGGCAGTCGGGCAACACCTCAGGGATGCTGAAAGGGCTTGTCAGGAAAGGCTTCCCGATTGCCCTGGTTCTGGACCCCCTGCCCCTAGGGCGACGTCTACCATTGTTATTCCCACCTCTGCCTTTGGTAGGAACGACTCTGTCGTCCAGGCGAAGTCCCTTGAGATTGTTTACGGAACCACATCTTCCCCACCTTCTGGCCTTTGGGGTAAGGCCTAGAAGGAGTCGAAAACGGACTCCGACGGCAGAAAGGGTCTTGCCATCAGTCTCGCACCTAGTCAGGGTTTCTTTCACTTGAGGACCAAGAGAGATGATCCATCAAAAGGGGAGTTCGTGAAAGACGCCTTGAAAGGTTCCGCATAAAGTTGCATAGCCGCATCCAGGCGTGCCTACGTAAGGCTACCCCTGTCCCTCGGCTCTGCTCGCTCCATCGGCCGCATAAGAGAGGAGGCATGGAGGAGTTGGATATGGAATTAAGGGTAGCCAGCTGCGTGTTCATTTTCTCTTGAAACCCGCAGCTGTAGGGTCCTTTAACATTTCACTCGCTTCCTTGATCAAGTCCCTTTGAAGACGAAAGTGAAATGGCACAGGTAATTCAGCGAACGATGGCAAATGTCGCTGAGGAGAACATCCGCTTCCGTACCTATCCATGGACCTAGATTCCTTGTTAGGTGGATGGCCAGGCACTGAAGGATCAGCCAGTTCCTTCTTTGTGGCGGCAGCTACCACCATAGCATCCACAGAAACTCCTTTTGATAAAAACTGCTTGTCTGATGGAGCTGTGATGAATTTGGAGGGTCTCCTGGGAGTGGGGTCCACTGAATCAGGAGCCGTCCATGCCTTCTTAGCAACCACCTGCATGAGGGGTCGAAGGGGGACACCCAGGAGGTGGAAGGACGAGAGCCAAACGCCTCAAGATACACAGATTCGTCCTCCGAAGGGTTGAGGGCTGGCCAATTTCCCCTTTGTTTCAGGATCTCCAGAATGTCTGCAAATGAGACATCTTCAGAAGGGGAACAGGGGGAACCCTCAGAATCATCCAGATCTGTGTCTGACGTGATAGACTCAGGTGAGTCAATGTGCTTCCTTCTTGCACTTCCTCTTCCGAGGGGGCTCTTCTGCCAAATCAGGAGAGGCCTCGGAAGAGGATGAAATCCCCACAGGGGGCTCCTGAGGAGCTGGCTCTCTGCGGTCCGGGATGAGAGAGTGAGTCGACTTACCCTGAGGCAGCATCGAGGGAGGGGCTGACGGAGCCGACTGTGGAGTAGAGCCAGGCTCTAACACACTCCGCATGACCTCGAATGCACCCCTGTCAGGCAGAGCCAGAGGTCCCCGCCCGAGGAGCTAAGAACCCCTCGGCACCGACAGTGATGGCTCGAGGCCGATGTCGGAGCCGAACTCACCAGCGCCAAGCACCGAGAGGGAGAGGGGTCGGACAAGGGTCCGATGCCACTCACCCCTCGGAGCCGACGAGGAAGTCCGCGCCGAGATTCCTCCACAGAAGAAAACGGAGCCGAAGACAATTGTCTCGGCCCGAAGCAACCACAGTCTCGGTTCCGACGACCCGGCCCGAACTCAAAAGAGTCAAGGAGGAAAGAGTTGATGGACGGGGCAGGCACCGACTGATGAGTCGGGCTCTGAAGCATCTGGGCTAGTGCCTCGGACTTAAGTAGTCGACTCACTACCCTCTGAAGGTCATGATCGGACAGCCTCGATGACCTAGAGGAATGAGACCTTTGGCTCCGTTCAGACAGCAGGGGAGAACCTGGAGCCGAATGAACGGAGCCAATAGATGGTGACCTTGATCTTTCTAGTTGTCGGCTCAAGATCTGGTCGGAGCCGACACGGGTATTAATAACCTCAGCTCCAGCCGAGCCGAGGAGCCACAGAAACTGTGGACTGAGACTTATCGGCTCCAGCCGGAGCCGATAAAGGCAAAGGTTGAACAACCTGAGGTCTCGGCTCAGAAGCCGGAGCAAGACCTCGATGCCTTAGAGGGCTTCCCTGTTGAGACAGACAGGGAATCCTCAGGCTTCAACAAGCCTCTCAGAATTAGCTTGTTTTCTTTCCTGCAGGACCCTGGGGCTGAAGCCATGGCAAACAGCACAGGAGTCCTGCAGGTGCAAAGGCCCCAGACAATAGACACAAGAAGTGTGAGCCGCCTGTCAGAGACATTTTCTGACAGCACGCATCACACTTCTTGAACCGACACCTTTGCTTCTTTAGACATTGCCTAACTGACAGGTGTACACAAACACACACTCAAACACACCAGTTATACCCTGTCAGAAAATATAACAATTTTAGTAATGATACTAGAAATAAAGTACAACAAAATGTAGTAAATTATAGTAAACTACACAAACACTCCCTTAGGGAAGAGAAGGCCTAAGGCCCAAGGGAAGAACCAAAGGTTCTTTTAGACAAGAAACAGGAAAAATTAGGGTTGGGGATAAAGTTCTATGAACTACACTAATCTAAGAAGAATTTAACTTAAAAAGGGGTAAAAAGAGTAACTTTTAGAAGAAAAAGCTAACACTCACCAGGAACCGGTAGAAGCAACCAACCTCGAAGCTGTAGCGGCAAACGAGATCTGAGGTAACTCTCGCCTAGCATTGTGGGATATAAGGGGAGCCTCGAGCCGGTGGAACCAACTCTCGAGCTTTTAGAGGCAGTGGAGCCGAGGTCGGCTCCGAACCCATCCAGCAAGAATGAAGGCGAGATAGACAACTTAACATTTATTGTTTTCAACATTTTCCAGTAAGCAATGAAACAAAATGTATGAACCAATAATGACAAAACTGCCCAATTCAGAGCATTTCCATCATAAAAGTCTAATAAAACTTTTGTTATTACAATCCATCAATATAAGTAAAAATGCACAATCTCTGCAGAAGTAAAAGTCATCTAAATAATACCACATTAAAGATATTTGTAACTAATGAAGAGGTTGCTCTAACAAACAAGTTTATATTTCATTGTTTCATCTACAAATAAAGTGCCTGTTGCTCTTCAAGAATAGCTTGCCTATGTTACATTAAAAACAATAAAGTAGTAATACTGCAATAGGGAATGGATGGCAAACTGATAACAGGTTCATAGTTACTAGGTATCACCTCCAAAGGAGAACATTCTCAGGATTGCAGCCTCCATCCCTTTTTAAAGTAAAACACAGTACAGTATCAGCAATCCATCTACATACTGTGGGAGTAGAACCCACAGCCTTCTGCATCAAAAGCAAGTATACTACCTGTTGTGCTACTAGCAATACAAAATTGGCATAAGCAGCACTAAACACCTCTTCCCCTGAAGCTCTCAGCTCCATGTAAAATCCACACTCAACTACAACTCTCAACTTTGCAGCCCAAGGAATCTGCAAAAAGCCAAAATGGGAGGGGGCAAAGCCCAAAACAAGGGACACATTTTAAGCATTGTTTGTATAATCTTAAAAAGTTGCTAGAATAAAATGTTTTTTGTTACCATGCATTTCCTGAAAGATAAGAAGGCTGACACTTAAATGCCTAATATCTAGTCAACTCAGTTCTCACAGATTTGCCAGAAAACCACAAATTTTAAGAGAAACAGATCAAACGTATGAGCCAAACATTCCAGACGTTGTGTGAAAATCTGGACAGTTGACAGCTATGGACCCAACTCCTTGAATCACAAGTGGTGGTACGGGTAGAGAATTTAGGCTTGTTTCTTGTACCTAAGTTACAGGGTTTGAGCCTAACCACCAGGTATACCTAGCTGGGGCAGTTTACACACACTCATGCTCACACTCACACACACAATTCCGCTTAAATGATCAAAGCAAAACTCCCCTTTCTTGGAACAGCCGAACACTCATTGGCACACAGCAAAGTTCCCATTACTAGGAACACGTGAAGCATCATCAGCAAAACGTAAACACTCGTTGCTGTACTGTATTTAAAATTGCATGCGCGGACAAGAATAGGCTGTGTGACAACGCACGCACAGACATGATGCGACAGGTGTGTGGGACCAGACTGGAAGAACAGAATGTGATGTGCCCTTAAAAAATGTTTTTTTTTTTTTTTAAAGTAAATGTGACAGTCCTAAAGGTGCCACTCGGGTCAGACTGCCTCTCTGGCCCCACTCTCCCAGCTATGATACTGGTTATGGTATACACACTAATGGACCCGAGCATAGAAAAGGCACCAGTCCATGTGGGTTTTTTTTAAATCATGTCCCTACATTACCACACAAAAAGAAATTACTCTTGACAATGGGCTTGACAGCAAAATCAGGTTTCCCAATGGTAATTGTGTCACAATATTTATTTTATTTTATATTTGTTAACCGGCAGAGTCCGACTGGATACATGTCCATTTTCAGTAGATACCCAGGGAGAAAAACTCCACATGTGCAAAAAATAAGTGACAATCTATAGTCATGGTTACACTGAAGTATAAAAATTTGAAAATAAGTGACAATACATAGTCATGGTTATACTGAAATTTAGCAGCATTGTAGGTTTGTAGTATGAAATATGTACACAAATCATTTAACAGCAGCTGTGGCGACCCCTAACCAGGAAAAGTCGAAAGAGAGAGAGAGAAGTGTATAGAATGAAATGTTTACACAGACTGATTTTAAAGATGACAGTCAAGAGAAAAAGGTGGTTAGTTAAGAAGGGAAGTTGTTAGAAATTACATGTAGAAGGGTTAAAACATAGCCTTAGAATGGCTAGGATAACAAGTCCCCATCCTTATAATAATGTCTTAATGGTTGTTGAGAAGTGTATGTAGTCTGGGTATAGAAAGGTTTAGAAAGATTATACATATAGGTTCAGGAAGTTGTTATTATTGGGTATTTCTCCTATGTGAGTTGTGCTTTTATTGGGTTAGTCTGGGTTTAGACATGGACATAGCCAATGCCTGTTTTGGTGTTTCTTTAGGGATATTTTGAATTGGGGTAAGGAGGATGTAGTGGTAAGATCTGCAGGGAGTGAGATCTATTTTTTACCAGGAGAGCTGGAGAATAATGATGCTCCGGCTGAGTTGTTAGCTTTGGCAGATTGTACTAGAATTCTGTTTGATGAGCGGAGGGATGCTAGGTTACTGTAGGAGGTGATAATATTTGTCAGAATGGGTGTACTGTTAGGCTGGTAGAGAATTTTATGAATAACTATAAGTTGGTTATACTGGAGTTGATTGGGTAGTTCTAGCTAGTCTAGTGTTTGAAGATTTTGACAGTGATGGGTTCTGTAGGTTGAGCCTGTGGTGAATCTAGCTATATTGTTATAGCAGCTAGTAAATTTGTTAAGGTTCGACTTGCTTAGATTTACGAAGATGGGTGAGGCGTAGAGAAGGGTCAATAGGAGATGCGTTCGAGCTATAGCAGTTCTGGCAGATGGGGTTAGGAATTGTTTAATCCTATACAAGGTGCCTAGTTTTTTATTAACTGTTTTGATAGTTTTGTCTATATGAGCATCATACTTCAGATTATCGATGATTACACCAAGTAGTTTTGTGCCAGGTTTTGGAGAAATTATAGTGCCATTGTTAGATGAGATTGTAATAATTAGTAATGTGAACTTACGGGTAGGGGAGAAAAGTAATAGTTTGGTTTTATTTGGGTTCAATAGGAGACAGCGATTATTGAGACAGTCCTCTACTTTGTTGAAGATGATTTGGGATAGGGACTGTAGTTCTGTGGGGGTAGTGGCAGAGCAGATAAGGGTGGAGTCATCTGCATACGGAATACATGTTGCATCTGGGATAACTTTGGGTAGGTCATTAATGAATATGGACAAAAGGAGGGGGCCTAATATAGATCCTTGGGAGACAAAAAGGGTGACAGGTAGAAGGGGGGGGGGATAGATGGTCTTTCCATAGTACAGCTTGTTGTCTGCCATGCAGGCAAGAGTGGAACCAGTTGATTACTAGGTTATCCAGGCAAAGTGATTTTAGTGTGTCTAGGAGTAGGTGGTGATTCATCATATCGAATGCTTTGGATAGGTCGAGAAAGAGGGCTGAGGAGAGCTTGTTGTGATTACGGTTTTGATTTATTGTGTGAGAAATGGAGAGAAGGGCTGTAGTTGTACTATGGGCAGGTCTAAATCCATGCTGGGATGGGGCTAGGAGAGCATTTTGAATAAGGGGAGTTCGAATTTGTTTATGTATAGATTTTTCCATTATTTTGGCCAAGGGAGATAGGATGGCTATAGGTCTATGGTTTGAGAGTTCAGTGGAGTTTTCCCCCTTTGTGAAGTGGAATAATGTGAGAGTTTTTCCAGATGGAGGGGACATAGGATTCGTGGATAGTACGATTGATTAAGATGGAGACAGGGTATGCTATTTCATTAGCAGCCTTTCGTAGAAATTATTCAGGAAGTAGGTCTGCTGCCAGGGTGGTGGTTTTCAGTTTCTTAAGTAGGGACTTAGAGTATGTGGGGATAGGATCAAATTTGAAGGGAAGTATATTTTCCTGAGTGGGTTTGGTAGTATTAGAGGTGTTGGGAGATAGATTATTAGCTAGGGACTGCACTGTTTCTGTAAAGAAAGTATTAAAGGTCTTTGCAACACATTTAGGGGATAGATGTAAGGTAGTTGAGGGGGTGGGGTTTGAGGATTTACCTGGGTGGAGCAGTTTATTAAGGCCTGACCAGAATTTTTGTGATTGATTTTGGTGCTTGTGCTGTAAATTGAAATAGTAGTTTTGTTTGTCTAGCATAATGGATTTTTTTGCCTCATTTCTCAATTGTTTGTATCTAATGTGGTCTTGTGGGGATTTGGTGGATCTCCAGGAGGTCCATGCTGTATTTCTAGCAATAAGTTTTTGTCTAGTACCATTGGTTAGCCATGGAGTTATTTTGTTTTTGGTTCTGATCGTTCATTTGGGAGCATTGCTGTTTAAGATGGCTAGGAATTTAGCAGTGAAGTCTGAGACTGCTACGTCAAGGGGAATTAGTTTAAGACTGGACCATTTGCATGAGTTAAGTTCAGCCTGGAAATTAGTCATGTCAAAGTTTTTTGTATTCCAAATGGTTTTAAAGGTGGTTTGATGAGGTATGTCATTCCTTTTTCTGATTATATAGGTTAGAAAGTGGTCACTCATGTCCTCAGGTAGGGTGCCTGATTTATATAACTGGGGTTCGTTGTTTATTAATATCCAATCTAGGATACTTTCCTTATTGTTGGGCTTATTGATTCTGGTAGGGGAAGTTATAATCTGGGAGAAGCCATGTAAGTTAATATGGGTGGTGGGGTAGTTTGATGAACAGGTTTTCCAGTTGATATTGAAGTCCCCGAGAATAATAGTTTCTTGGGGGTGGTTAGTGGACAGCCATTGGAGGGTACCTTCTAAGGTGTCTGTGTTGTTACCTGGGGGAATATAGATACATGCTATGTTTATAGATTTGTGTTTGTTAAGCTGGACTTTTCTGATGAGTGTTTCGGAGTTGCTAGTTATCAGGCCTTGTGGGGTACTAATTGTGAATACTTCTAGAGTGGATTTATACATGATGGCTACTCCACCACCTTTCCTAGAGATGCAGTCAAGTCTTAATATACTGCAGATGGGGGGGTATAACCTCATTATCAGGGATAATGGGTTTGAGCCAGGTTTCCGTAAGGCACAGTAGGCCAGGGGAGTGCATGTCCAGGAGGCCATGCAGATAGTGAATTTTCTTATTTATACTTCTGATGTTTAAGTGACAGACTAGTAATGAATTAGGGGCATTATATGAGCTCCGCGGGTTAGTGACAGTGTTGTTTGTGGAGTTAGTGGTATCAGGTGAGTTTGGGGCCGGGTTAGGGTGGATATCGCCATCGGCTATGAGGTTAGGTAGTGCCCTCCTTTCAAGTTTGTGGATTTTCAGTAAGATTTGGTGATAGTATTTAGTCCTAGGGGGCTCGTATGGGATGAAGAGGTTTCGGATTAGTAGAATTAGAGAAGAGGTGGGGTAGTATTGGAGTGGGGTAGTGTGGTTGGTTGCTAGTGGTGGTACTGCAAGTAGGATTCTGAGAGCTAGGTAGGTAGTGGTATTCATAGGCAGTGAGAAGATAAAGTATTACAAGTGGGGCTATGAGATAGTAAAGAGGTCTAGGTTTTGGTGGTAAGATGGGAGTTAGTGGAGGCATTGTGGGGTAAATAGTATTTGTGTTAGAGAGTGTAGGTGGGGAGATACAAGACAGTGAATTGTGGGAAAGTGATGGGTTGGGAGTGGGGGTTGGGTGTAAAGACAGAATGTGTTGTAGATGGCTGTTTGTGATGTCTAGGGGTGGCAGTTAATGAGGGGGTGTGGTTAGGTGAGTATAAATGTAGGAGTACTGGGGGTGGGTGAGAATTGGGGGCAGGGTAGGGTAGGGGAGGGGAGTGGAGTGAGCCCACAGGGCAAACTGAGTGGGTAGAGCCAAAGGAAGGTGGACTTCAGGACAGGTTGGGTTGGGAACAATCAGCTGTGTAGATAGCAGGGCAAGTGGTGGACTTCAGGACAGGTTGGGTTGGGAACAATCAGCTATGCAGATAGCAGGGCAAGTAGCCAGAGTGCACAGAGGGAGAGTATAGGCTGAAAAGACTAGAGGTGGGGAAGCAGATATGGTCGTGGGGGAGAGGGGTAGAAAGTAGAAGTAATGAGTAATTACACTGGATAGTTGATCAGGAGCTGCTCGTAAGGCAGGGGATATTAAGTGGATTTAGGCCATCTAGTGGCCAAACCCTGTAAGTACAGCAAAGTTCCTTGTAGAACCCGGAGCTGGGAAGCGTATGAAATGTGGCTTTATCGTGGCTAGGAGAAGGTCATAGAAGGCCAGGTAAGTGGGTACGTAGAAAGGGATGGGGTGGCTGCTGCAGTACCTGATAAAGAGCGAGTTATAACCACCTAGCAGGAATATGGGACTAGTGTCTAAGTTTAGCAAAACTCAACAGTATTCAGACATACTTTGGTTGTAATTCCCTTGAAACTGCAGAGGTAATTCTTTCAGGGGGTAAGTTTAGCAGGTTCTTGGCAGTATAAACTTGGGTTCTTTACCACGTCCAGCAGGTTGGAATTTATTTTCTGCGTAGGGCAGAGGACAGGGAAGCTAGAGAGAATGTGAAGAGGAGAGGCAATGAGAAAAAGGACAGTCACAGATACCATTTTCACAGTATAGGCAGCATACAAAACAATTTACAATTGTGCAATTCTAAACAGGGATGTGTAACTTTATAACAGTTAAAAACATGCTTCATCAGGAGTAAGAGTTCACCAGGAGTAAGAGTATATTTACACCGTTGTAGTGGTAAACCCTTTGTGCAGGCTAACAGTATTGTACGCTACACTCCATGAATTGAGGAGCTGTAACAACCAGGTACTCGGTCTTTTAAATAAAAAAAAAACGGGGTAAAATTGTAATAAATCAGGTAGAAACTGTACAGATATTTAAACTAATGGTTTCGCTTTACGCCAGGGTGGTTCTTCTGTCAGAAGATATACTGGTTGCTATGTTAGCGACTGGCAACACTACACTTCTGTTCAAAATCTATTTTCTATGTACAAATCAATGGTAGCTAGTGTGTGACACAGCTAACATTTAGGTAAGTGGTTTGTCTTTACATTAGGATGTTCCGCTGTTCAGAAACATGGTGGATTCACTTTTAGCGGCTGTCCACTTCTTTCTACAAGGAATCAATTACAGTTACACTGAAGTTGGGGGTAATAGGTAGCACGTGTTCAGCATTTGTTTGCTAAGCGTTTGCAGGATGCTATCGAGTTCAACAGAAGTTATGGGGGTCTAAATGTAATGCCAAGCCTGCACCATCTACCTGGGAGTCTGCTTAGGATGCCAGTTTTTATATAGGCAAAACTTAGTGAGTATTTCACAAAAGAATACAAGAACATTTTTACGACATTGGCAAGAACACAAAAATGCTTTACACAGATGCAAGGTGGTTTGTACAGGCCATTGTACATACAAATTTGGAATACTGGAAAAAAATACCCAGGGACTTTAGAGGTGGAGACTGGAGTAACCTTATAGAATTTAGAGAATTAAACGGACAATTATAACTAAACACAACTAATCCACCTGGCTTGAATGGCATGACATCAATTCAGTCAGTACTAAAAATTTAAATGTCAAATTATTATAAGCACTCAGTATTGCATTTGTTAAACATTTATTAACAAACTACTAAGAGACATTTTTAATGTTTTAAATAATGTAATGTCTCAATTTTGCATTATTACATATTATTTATTATTTTTTATGGTGCACACATGCTGCTCACATTATTTTAAGGACATGGCACAGCATGTTTTTTTAAGTCTATTGAAATAGTTGCATGTTTTAACGTTCATTTTCTTAAACTCCTATACAAGGCAATAACAGTGGACTATCATTTGATTTTAAGACATGTTTGTGGACAGACTAATTTTTTTCACTTGCTTTTATTTTTGTTCACTTGTTTATGTACTTATCGCACTGTACCTTTAAGAGTCAGCTATGGTGGTGCAGCTTTTAGCGTTGTCACCTCACAGCAAAAGGTTTCTCCGGTTCGATTCTCCGCTGGTGTGCCTTCTGTGCAGAGTCTGCATGTCCTCCCTGCAGTCGAGTGAGTTTTAAAAATATGTAGGTAGCTGCGTGTGTGTGAGTGTGCCTTCTCTGAAGGTCGGGCACCAGGCTGGCAACTCGACACCCTAAAAACACCACTGCCATTCACTCTGCAGACCGGTGATCCACTGTGGTAACCCCTAACCAGGATAAGCTGAAAGACATTGCTTTTACATTGTACCTTTAAGTTGGCCTATATATAAGGAAGTAATGTATATACAGCCCTTTTAGATTTTAATAAAGTTCCTGGTAGGAACAAAAGAGCTAAATCCTGAATAAAGCATGTGGCTTTCACTGCTCGTTTTTTTTTTTTTAATACTTGGTGGATTACAGTGTTTTGCATTTAGTTACTGATCTCCTGAACACATTTAGTGTGTATTCCATTTGCATGAACAACATTTGCCAAAATCAACTTTCAGAGATCATTGAAGTTGCACTTTTCCCTACTGTCGTGTGACCAAGAAGTTGTTATATGTAAGCTGGGGGGGGGAGTCAAGCACCCCCCCCCGCCCCAAAAAAAAGGCCTTGTCTTTTGTTAGTAGTGTTTGTTAGCAAACTGTATATGCACTAAAGGCATTCAACAAATCAACATGTTTCTGTGTTTACTGCCCAATCGCAATGATTTACACTGCTGGGGTTTCCTTTGGTTACCATGCATCCCTCACTGACAAACGTCATTGGCAAGATATCTACTGCTTTGACAGGCCACCTCTGTACCCACCATTTCTAGATTGGTGAGAAAGGGCATTGAATGTGAAAACTCAGTCAGTGGATGTACATCCATGTGATGATGTGCCCTGCAACCTCCCAGCCAGAATTTGTGAAGGACATAGGTTCATAGGTGTATACTAAGCTAATGGCCCTGGAGCCTTTGCAAGCCTAGCCCATAGAATTACCCTGGTATCACGCCACCAGATCTTAGTTCCTAGTGCCTCTGTCGAGTAGAGCCACTGGAGTGATCCCTGGGGTGAATTTTCTATTTCCCATCCACTCATCAAGATTTCCCTTGAAGAGGGCCAGTGAGGTTCTCTGTTTGACATGTATGGGAAGTCTATTTCATAGCATGGGCAGTCTTTGGGTTATGAATCTGTCCCTCCAGTATGTTCTGTTGATTGCGGTAATGAGGCAGAGGTCTCTGGAGCATGTGGTGCAGAGGGATTGGGATTTCTTTACATGTAGCATTTCTAACAGAACTGGGTCAGACATGGCTTTGCAAGTCAAGCACAGATCGCCTCTAAGTAGGCGATACTTGGGACACAGGTGGACAGTAGTCTCTCCTTTGATAATCACATCGCCACAGTGGTCAGGAAATCCTACGTGGCTCATCTCATCACAAATCTCATCCAGAAAAAAAGAGGTCATTGTTCCCCTCTACTCATCATTCATTAGACCCATTATAGAGTACAACGCCCCTTTTGGTATGTACCTCACAAGACATCTACAATGACTGGAAAGACCACAGAAATACCTCACAAAGAGGATTACTGGCCTCAAACAGCTGCCCTATGCAGACCGTCTCAAAAAACTACAGCTTTACTCCATCACTTATCGCCTACTCAGGGGCGATCTCTGTCTAACATACAAAGCTATGTCAAACCCAGAGCTGTTGGACATGCTCCACTTAAAGAAATCCCAATCCCTCCAAGCTACACGCTCTAGGACCTAAACCTTGTCACCACAATAAACAGAACATGCTGGTGGGATAGATTCCTGTCCCAGAGACTTCCCATACTCTGGAACAGACTACCTATCCAAGTCTAACAAAGCTCCTCATTAGCACTCTTCAAGAAAAATCTTGATGATTGGATAGGAAATGGGAAATTCACCCTGGGGATCACTTCTGTGGCTCTGCTCGACAGGGGCACAGGAAAATAATTTTCTTGGGTGGCGAAAGCCAGGGTACATTTTTTGGCTAGGCTTGTATGGGCACTAGGGCCGATAGCCTAGTACCTATCTATGAACCTATGAGACAGAGAATAGTTGGAGTTGTTTTGAGTCTGTCCATATAGGGCAAGTGTTTAAGGCCTAGGATCCTCTTTGTGAGGTACTTTTGCAGCCTCTCCAGTTGTTGCATGTAATAAAATAAACAATTATGACCATGTCTCAATAATGTTGCAATTTTAAAGACTCAGTAGTATCCTGGGGTGATGCAGTGAGGATTTTACTTTAATACAGTAAAGGCCTCATAGGCAAGGATACCAATTTATCATTTTCTAAGAAAACATTCAATAAAATATTGAAACCTGAACTACAGAGTACTGGATAAACTGGCAACTTCATGGAATTTGGCACTGTAATTCTTAGAATTACTTCCTGTAAAACTGCCAATTGCTTTCAGTTCGACACTCAGAATCTTATTTTTATAAATTTATTTATTTTTACACGCATAGGCTCCAAATTTGTAACACAATCACAGTTATGACCTGAAATTATATTTGACAACACTAAATATAATTCTTGGAACTTCTGCTCAGAGAAATGGAATTTTATTTATTTTTTTTTTCATGAGAGTAAGAGTCCTTTTAATTACTTTTTGATTATCTCGTATTTCAGTTTCAAGAGAGGTAGGTACCAAGACTTTTCTACTCCTTTGAAGACTCCTTTGTAATCCAGTTCTGTGGTGCAAAGGGATAAAGTCCAAATGCAAACTAGAAAAACTGAGTTCAATTAGTGACTAGGGTGCTGGAAGAGCTGGGCAGAGGAGGGTGGAACTGGGCATCTTACAACAGCCTACTCATCCTAAGGGGAGGGAATGTGATTTCCTGGTGGCCAGCTGCTCTTGCTTACATGACAAGGGCCATAACAGGGGTGACAGGGGGTTGATGTTCTTAACCTGGAGATGGTAGCCCTCTGGACATGTGTGGGAGACAGCATGGGTCTTGAGGAGGACACAGGAGGCTTCTGCTGTGATAAACGCACTTGTATCAGCCAGGTGGTGGGGTTAGAGCTACAAAAAAGGCCTCCAAACCCCATACTCTGTATGAGGTGGAATACTGATGGGGAAATGCACCATATAGTTCTGTGGCCCAATATGTGTTGAAAACAGGCTAGCCTGGGATGAGGGTTCCTCCAACTGTAGTTAGCCAGCATATGTGGAAACATGGGCAGAGACACAAGCCACCATCACGACTGCCTGGAGAGTAACCCTTCGAGAAGGCTCTCAGCTTTGTAGTGGGCAGTTTTCTCAGTACGGGGGTTCAAATATACTAGACAGTCAACAAGAAAGAAAGGAAAAAAGATGCAGGAAAAAATGGAACAGTGAAGAACATCTAGGTTGAAGCACAGTCTGAGGCAGGTCCTTCTCATTAACGGTAGCAAAGAGTATTTAAAGCCTATTGTGGCAGTTTGTACCCTTCTAAAAACTGCAGGCAGGTACTAAAAATCAATGCCACTAAACGCAATCACAATGCTACAATCACGAGCTACAAAAGAAGCACAGAAACTTGTAGCAAGACAAAGGTCACAGATGATACATCAGTTGTGCATTAGCTTTTAAACTGTAAAAGGAATACAAGGAAAATGTACTGAGCTGCTGTACTAGACTAATTTCATCAGGCAATTTCTGTACTAGATTAATTTCATCAGGTAATTCCATAAACGGTAACAGGCTGGCATTAACAGAAAGCTGAGCTGTCCCTGGGTTGAAGATCAACTTTATATTCTGCACTGTGACTGATGAATGAATGTTCTCTCTTTTTCCAAAACAGCCTTTAGAGCCAAGACGTGCAGATAGATTTCATTATTAATCTGTACAGTTCCTCTCTCTTTCTTGTATGCACCCACAACAAATACCCAGCTTCCTGCTCTTTCTCACCCTGATGAACTTCCCCAGTCTCTCTGTGAAGGCTATTTAGGTTACTGTGCATCATCTGAAAAAAGTCACACACAAATCATTCTGCTCAATCTCTCTTTATAACGTTTTCCCAAAGGAGTCAACCTCCTTTCAGTATCCTTGTGCGTCTCCATCTCCTTTGTCAGCCGATAAAGATAACATCTCATCTGATGTTGTACTTCCTATAGGGCAGCAGAGCAATATCGCTTTTTCTCAAAGGTTTATTTGCTATGAAAATTAGTACTGTTTTTTTTTACAAAACTTCTTTCAAGTCCATTTTTTTCTTTTGCAGTCAACTATTTTGGCCTTTATGCATCACACTTCTGCTGCTGCAAATGACCAAGTTATCAGGTTTCTTGAAGTACATAACATAGTATGCAAGAATGAAAACATTTCCAAAACAGTGTAAGAAACTTCTGTGTGGAAGATTTTCAGTCCGTATATCTCTAGTTGATCACTGTATATTAATCAGATCAGACAATAGTAGTAGAAGTAGCGAACTTAAACTAGTCTTGTCAAAAAAAAAATAAATAAATAAAATAAAAAATATATAATTGTACAAAATTACTAAGTATTTGAAAGTAATCCAAGCAAGGCAGGCAGTCTGTTTCCAGTCGAAAATCCTTTATTAAGTACACAGACAAGCGATCAAAGTAAAACAAAAACAGAGTAATAGTTTCCTTACAAGCTTTCTAATATATATATATATATATATATGCATATATGCATATATATATATATATATATATATATGTGTATATATGTATATATATGTATATATGTGTATATATATATATATATATATATATATATATATATATATATATATATATATGCATATATATATATATATATATATATATGTGTGTGTGTGTGTGTGTGTGTGTGGTATACTTTTTATCAGGCAAGGGAGTGGTTTATTATGCTGTAAAACAGTGTTATTGGTACACATGTTAAATTAGTCACATCCCTTCCAACATCAGTGTGACATTCGAGCTTGTCCTGCCCTACTTAGTAGCTGTCATAATAATACAACCCTTATGTACTTTAAATAAAATTTATAATGATGTGGTACCTCTTATTAACCAAATTAAGTAGATTATTAAGTCTGTGATTTTATCCAAGACAATGCTGGAAGTATATCAACTTTAGTCCATTTGGCAATCAAAAATATATATATAAATATATACATATACACTTTGCATGTAAAAAATCAACTGTAAAAATCATATTCTGTTTTCATAATCTGTTGTTAACAAAGATCACTTTCATCCTTCTAGACTTCTTCAGGTCTGTGTACAAGAAAGTACAGTTGTGTACACTTACCATAAATGTAGATGTTCGAGTGTATTCACTGTTGCAGTCATTACATTTGGGTTATCTGCTGGCAGGTTGCCCTCAGTCAGCCTAATTAAAGTCTTGGGTCCTGCGTCGGTTGCTGTCCCTTCTTCCATGACATCAGGTCATCAGGGGTATAAAACATGTAGCCGACGCCATTATGTCAGTTTTTCTTGCCCCAGATGTCAGGTGCCCACCCAAATGGGGAGCAAAACTATATATATATATATATATATATATATATATATATATATATATATATATATCTATATAAAATTAGAAGCACAGAAATATACCTCAAAACAAAAGCAAATACACCCATAAAGGCTTTTAAGCACAATAAAAGAAAGAAGAGGTATAGTAAAAGAAAAACAGGGGGCTGGAGGGAGGGTAACCAGGACTGCAACAGTGAATACACTCGAACATCTACATTTATGGTAAGTGTACACAACTGTAGTATGTTCATCGTGTTTCACTGTTGTAGTCATTACATTTGGGTAGATTCCCAAAGCTAAGGTTGGGAGGATGGATTTATGCAGCATTAGGAGCAGCTATAAGGCCCTGCAAAACAGCAGTGGCAAAGCCAGCTCTGGATTTAGAGAAAATTGGTAAGTGATAATGCTTGGTGAAAGTATGAACTGAACTCCAGGGAGCAGCTTCTAGAATATACCTGGTAGGAACACCTCTGAGAAAGGCTGCTAAAGTAGACGCAGCCCTGGTGGAATGAGATCTGATCCCTTGGGGGATAGTTTTTCCGTGGTGCTTATAACAAAAGTGAATACAATGGCTAATCCATTTAGAAAAGGTTTGCTTTGAAATAGCCTTCCTCTCTGCCCCTGCAGCAAATGCTACCAGCATTTGTTCTGATTTTCTTCGAGACTTTCCCGGTCAACAAATGTTAAATAAATAAATAAAATTTAGTCCTGTCCAAGTAGAATCTAAGTTGTCTGTGTACATCCAATGAAGGCAGAATCCGCTCTCCCTTGTTCTGTGGATTGGGAAAGAAAGTTGGCAAATGAATGGACTGATTAAGAGCCACACTGGATACCACCTTGGGCATGAATGATGGATTGGTCCTGAGTGACACCCTGTCCACATGAAAAATGACGAAAGGCTCTACTGCCAAAAGGGCCTGTAATTCAGATATCCTTCTAGCTGAAGTGATTGCTAAAAGGAAGGTTGTTTTCCAGGAAAGAAATTTTAAATCTGCAGTTGCAGCTGGCTCGAAAGGAGGTAGAGTGAGTTTCTCCAATACAAAGTTAAGGTCCCAGGCAGGGGTTGGAGCTCTCCTGGGTGGTCTCAAGTTTTTGGCCCCTCTGAGATACTGCTTTAGAAGAGGATGAGAGAAAGGGGGTGTCTGTGTTGTAATGAGCTGAAATGGCTGAGGCATGGATTTTTATGGAAGAACAAGATAGGCCCTTGTGAAGCATCTCAGTTAAGTATTGCAAAATCTGAGGTAAATTGGGCACTGCTGTGCTCATCCCTAGAGATTGATTGCAGGCACAGAATCTTTTCCATTTGTCAGCATAAGATTTTCTAGTACTAGGTCTTCTTCCCTCCAAAATGACATCCATCACAGGTTTGCTGAGGGATACTAAGGGTGAATTTAAGTGAAAGCCAGGCTGCAAGATTCAATGTTTGAAGTTGAAGGTGCAGAATTTGGTTCTCCTGCTGAGACAGTAAGGAAGTTATCTGAATCAGGTGACACGGCGAAATGTGTGACACACTGCGCAGGAGTGGGCACCAGTATTGGCGAGGCCAGTCTGGAGAAATCAAAATCATTTTTGGTTTGTCCTGTTTGACTTTTAGTAGAACTTTGGCGAGCAAAGGCAGAGGGGGAAAGGCATAGACTTGTAGGTTTTTCCAGCTGAAGGACAGAGCATCCACTTTCCAGGGTTTTTTGTGATGAGTTCTTGTGCAAATTTGTCCAACTGGTAGTTCTGGGGTGAGGCAAAAAGATCTATGTTTGGGCTCCCCCATTTGCATGTCAACATGTTGAAAATCCGTGGTTCCAGGTTCCATTAGTGAGAGTCCATGAGATTTCTGCTTAGTTCGTCTGCCAGAACATTCTGCTTTCCTGGCAGGAATTGAGCTTGTAGTTGCACTTGGTAACTCAAGGCCATGTTCCACAATGTCATGGTTAGTCTGCAGAGGGGGTAGGAATGTGTACCCCCCTGCTTGCTTATGTACCACATAACCATGGTGTTTTCCGTCTTTATCAGCAATTGTCCTGGATGCAGGTAGTCCTTGAAGGCTGTCAGTGCATTCTGTACAGCTAGCATTTCTTTTTGATTGATATGAAGGTGTATTTGATTTGGGCTCCATTTGCCCTGAATGCACTTAACTGCCAGATGAGCCCC
This sequence comes from Protopterus annectens, assembly GCF_019279795.1. Taxonomy (NCBI): domain Eukaryota; kingdom Metazoa; phylum Chordata; order Ceratodontiformes; family Protopteridae; genus Protopterus; species Protopterus annectens. The sequence continues at coordinate 1,794,156,725 of NC_056728.1, read as the reverse complement.
CCCATGCAAAATCTGATGAGTCTGTAGTTAGGGTATGGACGGCAGGGGGTGGCATGAATGGCAGTCCCTTCTTTTGGTGGCAGGTCCACCATAGGAACTCTAGGCGCAGGCAAGGTATGATAAGAATCATTGTTTCCAGGCTGTGACAATGTTGACGCCATAAACCTTTTAAGTACCACTGAAGTTTCCTCATATGCAGTCTTGCATATGGAATTAGAAGAATGCATGAGGCCATGAACCCCAAATGCTTGCAGTATTTGCCTTGCAGATAGCAGGGTTTTTGTGGCCACCTGTTTGAAGTAAGTCACCAAATGAATTTGCTTTTCTGGTGTAAGGAAAGCCATCTGGGCAGTTGTATTCAAGCTTGCACTCAGGAATGTGATTTTTTGAGAGGGTACCAGTTGAGATTTATTTTCGTTTATGGTGTACCCTAGGCAGGTTAGAACTCTTTTTACAAATGCCAGATGTTTTGAAGAATAGCCTGGTTTTCTGCCTGAATTAGACAATCATCCAGGTATGGACATATTTGACTTTTTCTTTGCCTGCAAAATGCAATTACTGGAGCCAGGCACTTTGTGAATACCCTGTGCTCAGTAGACAAGCCAAAGGGCAGTGCAGAGAACTGATAATGCATGCAGCCTGCTTTGAAGCATAGGAATCTTCTGCAAGATTCCCTGATTGGGATATGCAGGTAAGCCTCTTTTAAGTCGAGAGTTGCCAACCAGGCATCCTTGCCTAGTGTGGGAAGTAACTGGTAAAGAGTCAGCATATTAAATTTTGGAATGTCCAGAAAGGTGTTTAGAGTAGAGAGATCCAGAATTGGACACCATGATTTGTCTTTTCTGGGTACCTGGAAAAGTTTGGAATAGAAACCTTGTCCCTTTTCTTCTTCTGGTACTAGTTGAATAGCCCCCATGTTTAGGAGGGAATGTACTTGTTTCTGAGCCTCTGCCCACTGATTTGGGGGCAGGTCTGGCCACCCGTTTGGAGTTGGCAGCATGTGGAAATGAAATCTGTATCCCTGGGACACTATATTTAAAACCCATTTGTCCTGGGTTATAAGTTGCCAGTTTCTTGAATGAAGAGCCAGTTTTCCCCCCAAAGGGGCGGCCAAGAGGTTAATGCTTGGTAATTTCAAAGGGAAGTCATTGAGACTTTTTACCACAGGGTGGTGCCTTGTTGTTTCCAGATTTGGAAGTGGAAGCACCCCATTGTTTAGTTCTGAAAGTCCCTTGGGACTGAAACCTGGTGCTTTTGGAATGTCTGGGTTTGGCCGTAGTGGCTCTCGATGGAGTTGGAAAGGACCAGTTGTTAGTAGGCCAATGCCTACTAAATCTAGGAGGTTGCAGTTGTAAAAAATCTTTCACAGTTTGAATAGATTTAGCTTTATCTTCCATCTTTTTTAGAACTTCTTCAACCTTACTGCCAAATAAGCGATCCTGCTGTAAAGGAGCATCTAAAAGTTTTGCTTTAACATGATCAGGCAGAGACTGCTCCTTAAGCCAAGCATGCCTTCTAAGCGCAGGCCCAGTAACAGCAACCCAACAAGAGGTCTCTAAAGAATCAAAACCACACTGCAAAGTATGTTTGCCAACTTGTTCAGCTGAATGCAATAAATCCTGCAAATCTTTATTCTCCACACAGTCAGAAATCAACATAATTTTCTGTTTAAGCAGTCCCATGATATGCTGTTGATATTTTAGCATATGAAATTGACAGTTTAAAGCCCAGATTGCTAAGGTTGCAGAAGTATAAACCTTTTCACCCCATCTATCCAGCGCCCTGGAGTCTATCAGAAGGGGTAGGATTTTTAGCAGTAGAAGCCTTAATGCCCTTGAGCCCCTGAGAAATGGTTTCAGGGTCCACAACAGGATTTTTGAAAAGGAATTTGTGGGACTCGGGAACCCTGTAGTACCTGTCTGGTTTGCTAGGGGCTGGAGGCAAGGAATCAGGGGTCATACTGGATTCCAAAAACACATAAACAATATCTAGCACAGGAGGTATAGCCAAATGCCTATGCTGAGGAAGAAGAAGGAAATCCCTAAGCCTCTTTTTGGATTCAGAGAAATCCTGACTTTCCCAGTGGAAATGCTCCCTTAAGGTATGTAAAGTTTCCCCAAAAGAGAAATCCTCAGGCAGAGAAGTAGAGGAGATGGAATCCTCTGCATCAGAGTCCTCATAAGTAGTCATGGACAAATCCAGATCATTAGAAGAGTAAGAAGAAACAGAGTCCTGTTCAGAAGATTCATAATCAAATTCAATCCTAGGCCTCTTGGAGGGGGAGGGGTTTGACTACCCTTGATTAGAGTAATTAAATCTTCAGCCATTTTGATCATTTGATTTTAGGCATAGGGGCCTGAACATGTGGCCTGGGCCTCATTTTTTAGACATAGACCGAGATTTAGGCCTTAGCACTGAAGCTGGAGTTGGTTTAATATGCAAATCTGTAGGCCTGAAAACACCCTCAGAAGCCGGTGCCTGCTCAGCAGCTCCGGACCCATCCAAGATAGAGACATCCATGGGTTCCATATGTGAAGCATCTCGCGGCACATACCTGACTCCGAATGGGTCTCAGTAAAGTCCTGCGAATCAGAAGTAGCGGGCATCAGGGGCTGCAAAAGTGCCTCATTGAGTACCGGCGAACTGGCGAATGGCTTAGGCCTGTGTGTCTTTTATGAAGAGAAAGGTGTTTGGCTAGTGCATTATTTTCCCATACATTTCCCTTACCAATGCAAAGCAGTAACAGCAGGAGCAGAGAAGCATCCAGCATTTGCCATTACATACCTCTTTCTCAGAGGGCACATAAACACAGTGGGCATGTAGTTCAAAGTTATAAAGACGTAGCTCGATTATTAGTAATAAAGGCTCTCTGGCAAATAAACTGAAGCAGGTGATAAAATGTGATCAAATTTCACTACAGGTGTCTACGGCAAGATATTGGTAGTTGGGGGCCATATGGTTAAGCAAATGAAGAGAGAGACATTTTGCACTATGATACAGTGATAAACCTTTTTCAACACAAAAAAAAACAAGCTGAACCAAACAGACCATACCTCCTCAGCAGAGAGAGTGTGTGTGTGAGTGTTGATCGCGAGTGTTGAGTTTATGAGTGTGAACAACATTGCATGCTAGCCACATGTTTTTTGCATCACAGTGACCTGCTCATCAGGTTTCAGACATTTAAGTGAAGCACACAGTATCCATATGAGCTCTTTCAGATAGAATCAGTACAGGGGGCATGCACATGTTAAACGAGCAGAGCAAACAGTACAATGGGCATTCCCAGAAAAGAGGAGTAGGGTCATTGTACATTTACAAGAGATATAAAAGCATCTGAAAATAAGAAAGCACAGACAAGGGATTTGAGGAATGGGATTTTTTTCTGGGGTAGGGCCATATAAATAAAGCATTTTGGTCTGTCTGAGGTGAGATATTGTAACTCATACTGATGTGAAATGGAAAATGTGATAAAGTACTAAGTCACAACATCAGAGGGTGAGTTACTACAAACACAAGTCTCATCACCAGCCAGGCTGACCAAGAGACTTCACAAAGTAGTAAGTGGGACAGGGAAGAAGGGAGGTCTTCTTTATCTGCAAAAGAATATCATGGCTGAAACAATAACGTACATATGTGCCTCTGTGTGTAGTATATTGTAAGTCAGTGGCTTTGCAGAGATGAAGACGTGGTCAAGTGATGAAAAATTACTTTTAAAAGAAACTTTTTTTAAAGAGGGAACAAATACACACAAAAAAAGTGAGAGAATTGTAGGAAATGAAGACACCAGAAAGCATATTAGAAAACAATTGGCATAAAGGCTGTACCTCTCATCACAAAACATATTCTTGACAAATCCTGATAGAACTGGACTACAGTCCTTCCAAAGCCAAACGGATGGAAAGGAATTCTGCCTAGAACACTTTTGCTACTGCTTGGGGACAGTTTGCTGCATTATCAATGATGATGGGCTATGACACTTAAAACAGTACTGGTGTAGCTTCTAAATACAAACCTACTTTGAGCAGTCCCACCATTAAATCGAGATCTATCTTGCTGCAAAACAAATACTTACTTTGGTGACTGCAGCAAAAGAAAGGTATAACAGCCTTAATGGAGCTAAAGGACAAGAAACACAGGTCTCACTAGGACTAGCGGAAACAAGGTCTATATTATAATCTCGAAGGTTTAAAACTTTGAATCACTAAAGATCGAACTTTAGTGATTAAAGTCTTAAACCATCGAAACCAAAAAAAAAAAAATACTACATTAAAAAAAAAACTAAACAGTGTGTAGGCAGGGGGGCAAGCCCCCCTGCACTGCCATACACCCCCTACTTAAATATACCAACTCCGAGAACACATTGCATTGAAGTAAACGGAAATTTCCCCCTACAGAGATTTTCCGTTTAAACGTTCGATGTAGTGCGCTTTCGGTATTCTCATGTCAACAATATCGTATTCGATATTGTTAGACTTCGAGATTTTTATATAGACTCACAGAAACACTGGTTGCATAACTACTTAAGATCAACTGACATTGTCAGACAGATGAAAGGGATCTCACCAATTAAAAAAGTGAAAGAAAACTACCACATAGATGGACAAGTGGTTCGCTGTTGCAGTTCCTGGCTGGGGAGCATTCTGTGCAGAATGGGGATGTCGATCAAACAGCAGGTCAGGCTGCCTTCCTTCACCCTAGTCAGTAATGGGTTATGTCAATTTCATTCAGGGTTTTATCCATATTTACCTTGGAATCGGCACAAAATATTTTTTTCCAGATCCTTTCTAAAAACTGCCTTACACAAGTTAAATTTATTCTCAAATTTCATATACTTGATTCTACTACCTTTTCTTGAAGACTGATCCAATATATCCCCATTCTTACTGTGAAATAATACTTCTTTTAAATCTCCCCTGAGCCATCCACCTTGTAACTTTAAACTAGTCTTCTAGTGCTGATGCACCTCTTTTGTTTTTGAAAAAAATCTACTTAACATAACTGAAATTTTGTTTTTAATGAATCTCCAACCACCAACAACTGCCTTCTTTCTCCATACAAATATATTTTATAGTCCCTTTATATGGCTTCTACTGCAGCCACTACACAAAATCAGTCCTGACAACAAGTTTAGCAGCACAGCGTCATGTGACAAAAAAATATAATTCAGCTGTGGGAGTATTACAAGCGGTCAACTGATGGATCATGTACACAAGGAGTGCACAACAAGACAGCAGGTGACCTTTTAAGTTACAAAAGTAAATGCAGATGTCCTTTATGAGCAAACCAATATATAAACTACATTTGGCCTCTAAAATCAGAATCGTAGACAAATCTTAAGAACATACAACCTACAGGGGAAACAAAAAAAGGATGAAGTCTTCCAGTACTATCAAGACAAATGAAACATACTAACAGCACAGAAAAGCATGTTATGGGTATTTGCAATAATAATAATAATAATAATAATATAAAGCTGTTAAAAGAGGTTCATCATGCAGTAGCCATTAAGACTTGCACCACAGATGTTAGGACCAGATAGCTGACAACTACTATCTGCTACTATCTGCATAAATTTGTATATATTAGTCATATGGAGCTTTTCACCTTGGGCCTCCCCTGAAAATGGACTACCTGTCCCTTCCAGGTAAACAAATGTCAAATAAGTAAAAATAAATAAAAACATTCTCAGGCTACCAGCCCCACCCCATCCCATAATGCACTTCTCTAGCACATCTCTCCAGTTTAGAACCAATGCAAAAACTTTCCCAAGGACTAGAACTTGAACTCCAATAAAGCAACACAGGAACCTGGTGCAAACAGGAAAGGCCAGAATACTGATCTGTTACTGAAGACAGACCTCTTAGGTTCATAGGTTCATAGGTTAGTACTAGGCTAACTTCCCTTGCAAGCCATTTTAAGCTTAGCCAGTTATCCCCTGTGAGATTTAAACCCTGCACCTTGTGTTTGTAAGGCAAACACCTTAACCATTAGGCCACCCTCCCAACCCCTTCTAACAGATCTAACACTATGGCTGCGACAGTCCCCACTCTGGGGCAGTAATCAAGGAGCCTCAATCCTCACTACTGACACTGGTGAGGGACAGCCACTAGGAAAAGGAATGGATACACACAGTATTTTCAGATGTAGCTCTCTGCATCAAGCACAATATCCCTTAACAACACACAGGGAACACACTCCAGACCTGGGACTGGACTCTCTCTCTCTCCAGGCCCCAAACAAGACTCCAAACTGACCACTTTGGAGCTCTGCGTCCCTGTTCCAAGTAGCTGACAGACACACACGCTTGGATAACTGATCTTCACACACACACACACACACACACACACACACACACACACACACACACACACACACACACACCTGTAAAAGGCTGGCACAGATTTACCAGCTGTGCCCCCTCTGCCCAGATAATAGGGTAACTATGCTGCCACCAGTCAGCTACTCTAAGGCTCTTACAAGGGTACCCAATTACACTGAGTAAAGGTAATACTAATGCAAATGGTGGAGTCTAACCAGTGCAGCAAGGATTTCAGGAGGGGCCAGTGTCACTAAAATAGGCATAAGTCAGATGTTAAAAGTATTCTCTAAAAGACCAGCAACAATGAAAGGTATAGAAATATTTAATAAATAAAATAGAAAACATGAGAATACTGAATAGTTACAATAAACAACCAGAGTTTCAATCACAGGATATATAAAAAAGTAACACAGTTGGACATATTCACACAGATGCAGAAAGAAAAACAATAGTCCGATGACTGACTAAAAATTACTGTTCCCTAGTTAAGTTACTTACTACAGCAAGGCAAGATGAGGAGTGTTGATTTGCTCACTACAGCAAGGCAAGATGAGGTATGAGGTGTGAGGTTGAATGAGACATCTGTGAGAGATCTTTCCTGTCAGGTTCTGAAAAACAAAGTGCTGCTATGAGAGTTCCGTTATCTCTCTCACTAATATATAAAGAATCATTTCAGTGCTGGTTATACAATAACAACACATCTGGTCACCTGACTCTGGTACAATACATACACAGAGCTATCTGTTGCAGCATCTGAAAGATATAAAACAATTTCAAAAACGTCCACCCTTCCAGGGTAGAAATCATTTCACCCATAAGGACAATACAGTAAGATTTCTAGTCCTGGCTTTCCCAGACATTTTTGTCTCTGGCTACAATCAGATCTGTAAGATAAAATCTTTATGCCCCAAACCAACCCATTTAATTTTCAACCTATTTTTCAAAATTAGCTGGACTGAGATTAGCATCTTCCCTTCCAGAATTCTCTGTTAAAACATACACATTTAATCAGTTATAATAATACTCTCTGACATATATACACATCTATTTTCTGTCCAACAGGACCCACTGTTGATGTATTCTTAACATAAGCAACTTTACAAATACATTTTAACAGAAGCATCTGTACAAATCAGTGTGACAGTCAAATGACATAAAATTCTCTACAAAACTCCAGCTAGCTATGGTAGCATATGTTACAAATGTACTGCCCTACTCTCCCTAGCACAAATGGCACTACCTTATATCATCACAATGGCAAGTACCCACAAACTTCAAACCTAATGAAGAAAAGGTCCTCTTCTGTAAGCAGTAAGACAAATACCTTAGGTAATCCTGCTGGGTGTACCAGTCTATGAAAATATTCCCTTGATAACAATGGCCCAAAATTAAGACCTAAACCTAGTAGGCATGTCCAGCTTATATCAAGGATGACCAAGTCAAAGTGGCATAAATATCACCCAAAGAAGCATTACAGAAGAAAGCTGCAGAAGTACACAGAGCTGTAGTGGTGTGCCTTAGACTGTGGCTGCAGATATCTTTTTTTCTCTCAAGAAAAGTACGCTTGCACACACACACACACACACACACACACACACATTTTATATATATATATATATATATATATATATATATATATATATATAAATATAAAACATCTATCCACCAAAAAGGCACTGTTTCATAAGTTTGCCTTCAAGCAGAAATTTGTCTCTTACTCTTACTACATAACACCTGAATTCTCTGTAAATGTCAAAACAATGCAGTAGATAATTTTACTTATTTGAGTATGCTGGATAGAAACTGCACAAATGAATGCACAGATTTCAGCTTACTTTCATATCCACTTTATGCATAAAGGAGGAACTAGTCCTAACAGATCATGTGGTGGGCTTTACAGAAGAAGCCTGGAGCTCAGAAATTTATTCTTGTAGCAGACTGTTAACAAGAATAAAAGATTTCCAGGATAAAAACTTAAGTCTGTAGATGCAGCTGATTTACAAAGAGGAAATGTTAACTTCTTCACCTTAAATAAATGTTCAAAGGAGATACAGGTCCTCCTATGAGGACTCAGTATAAATAAGTCTCAAAGAAAGGGTCTGTACACTTTAATTAAAGCAAAGGAAATCTAGTCTTTGGAAGCTGCGGAGGTGGGGTTACAACACTGTGCCCAAATGTGGCAGGCAGTTGACACCACTGCCCCTAAATGATGCAGTAAAAGTGCACTACTGCCACCAATGCAACACCCAGATGACAGGATGCCATCCACTGACATCAAGATAGCTGCCACTGATGAGGCTGAATTCCCACCACTGCCATCCCTGAGTGAAGTAACAGCAAGAAAGTATGCACACATCCGTTTTTCAATAGCTAGTTTTCAAAGCACAACCTGGCTCCAAAAGCATAAAAGGGAATATGCAGCAATATCTTGGCTATGGACTTTTAACCTCTGCACTCATAATGGACTACACCCAGGCTACTTGCAGAGCCGAGCCTTTGGCCATGTACCCAGATAGGTCCCTATTTCACTGCTCTCTCTGTGGAGTGATGTCTTCCAGTACCTCTTTATCTGCATGCCTGTCATACAAAATAATTTCTCTCTCACACACACACACACACACACACACACACACACACACACACACACACACACACACACACACACTCAAGGTAAAACTGGGCAGAATTCTCTTATTCCCCACAGCCTTCTTCCTGGCACTGTAGTGCTGCCACTCGTAGAGAAAAGTCAGATACTTTAATTTACATCAAGCCAAACAAGAAATACACATACAAACATCTCTTTCACTGGTAGTAGACCTTAAGCAGTCTAAATGGAGAAATGTGCCATACAGCAGATTTGTTTTTTAATTGAATTGTACAGGTTATAGGTCACATTAAAGGTGGGAAAAGTTTTGAAATGATTTATTGTGGTCTCATTTTGTTATATAACAAAAACCTGGCATTTTAACAGGGGTGTGTGCACTTTTTATATCCACTGTGCATTCAATTCCTGAGAGAAGACCATTGTAACAGGTACAAGCTTCATTGTCCTGTCAGGGACCACAGTGTAAATCTGCATCACCTATCTTAGTAAAGGGAAGAAACTGTAGGCTTCATGGCAGCAATGATCAGATTAAGTCATAACACATCACTAGTGAGTTTACAAGAGGCACTAGATTGAAGAACCGTGTGTGGGAACTCTGCATCCTGAGTTAAAAAATGAATAAAAGGTCTGTTCAAGAAAGTCAATCTTGCAACAAAGGAATGCCACAGATCCACAATAAGGAGATGAACTACCAGCAGAAAAGCTCATCTGAGTGAGATACCATAAATAACACATTCTTATTACTGCAGCTACTTATCTAAGAGTGAACCCTTTTCTGTGGGTCTTCAAATGAGCTTATACTCTCTTCCAGTCCAATGTGGCAATTTTTTGAGAAGCTCTTGGATAAACAGACTCATGCAAGCACATGCCACTGTGTCACTTACTCCACTATGAATGCATGCATTCAAGACAAAACGAAATGTTGACACTTCCACAGTTAACAAGTACTAACCTGACCAACTTTCAAGGGCACTCCTACAAGCAAGGATCTACCACACAGGATCACCTCATAGATCAATTAATGTACTTGAGAACATTATTTGCTACATTTAACAGTGATAATCCTCCCTGGAGGCAGTATGACAAAGCTGAATTCCAACCAATGAATCCATTAGGCTGGAAAGAGCCAAAGAACAGCTATAAGGTCAAGTTTAGAGGGTTATTTAATCCTTGTGCTCATCCAGCTAGGAGGTGCTGGCACTTTCACTTGTTTGCTAAGAGTTTCCTGACAGGTCTTACAAACAGCTTCACCTCCAAGGCCTTTATGGCCAAATAGGATTGTCCTTGGCTCTAGCAAGCTGATGTAGACATTTTGTTCCAAACTCTGGGGGGGGAATGAGGTAATCTACCACCCCTACTAGAACAGCAAATCATCCACAGTCAGAACTTGCAACAGGTTTGTTTTTAGAAGTAAGAGACCCACTAACAAGACTGAAGAAAACCAACCTCCACTCTAACACTAAGGGTATCTGAAAGCAGCAGATCATTTAGTTTAACTTAACTGCAACCAGTGACTTCTCATAACCCACTGCAAAATAATCTTCTCCAAGTAGGAAAATGTCAGCATAAAGACTGTGATAGCTGCCAAACTTAAAAGGTACAGAAGGGTCTAAGGCCTGACCCTTCTCTGTCATTTCACACATGTCCCCATATTCATTATGTGCTAAGTAAAATGGAATACTGGACAGTGTATCCAGCTTTGTGCTAATGAAAGCAATTTCTGGAAAAGGCGACTTTCTCCTAGTTTATGGTCACCTCCAATGAGTGCTATCGTGGGCACACACCACATAGAATCTCAGCAAGTTTTTCTGTGGGGCCACCAACAGTCAAAGCAGAAAGACTCCACTAATACCTTTCTGCAAGTCTATGGCCATGACCCGCAAAACTGATATCAACACAGATGTCAGCATGTTATCCTCCAAGCCTCAAGAGTAGAAGATGCAGGAGGAGGACATAGTGCCCTTTTACTTCTGCAAAATCCTGGTGATGCCGACTTCACAGGAATTGCAGGGTTTCATTTTTTTCTGTTTTACAAGATTGGAAATACTCCTTGGTAACCCTAGGATAAATAAACTGTTCAGCAAAATAAAAGTTTGGAGAAATGTGCATACAGGAACGGAAAGACTGACCTAGACAAGATCTGTACATTGTCAGTAAAGAAAAAAATATTTTCAAGTATGTAACGTATTGGAGCTGAAAAGGGATCAATATGTTTTTGTTGTGACCAGTAAACAAATCTTTACCATTTACTTGTATAAAGTTTTCTTGTTGAAGGTTTATGGGAAGATAAAAGGATATGACAGACAAGGGAAGAGAGCATTGGTTGCCTGGCTACTAACAGAATTGGACAAACCACTCTGTTAGTTTGAGGTTTTAAGACATCTGGATGAACCCTATCTGTCGGATGTAACAGGAAATCTGGAATCAGATCCAGAATCCAAGGTTGGCAAAGAAGATGAGGCCACAACATGGGGGACCAAACCTTTCAAAGCCAGTAAGGTGCAATGAGGATTACTTTGTTCTTTAACCTGGTGGCTTTCTGCAGGAATTTTGGAATTAGAGGGATTGGTGGATAAGCATAAAGTAGACCATGGGTGCAATTGTGAAGTACAGCATCCTGTGATTCCCAATGAGGGGGAATTAGGGCAATATCGCAGCAAGGCTGGTTCCATTGGCAGAAAATCATTTCTGCCTCTATCATGTTGAGAAACCACCCATGAGGTAGAAAAATGGACCCGCTTAATTTGTCTGCTATCACATTGGATTTCCCCAGAATGTGCGTTGCTATGAGAAAGCGGATGGATGAGATTGCAGATTGCCATACTCTGAGTGCTTCTGGATACAAGGAGAAAGATCTGGTCTCTCCTCGTTTGTTGACATACTAAACCACCGACATATTATCTGTTTGAATTGCAACTGTCCCTAAATGGAGAGAGTTCTGGAAACCAGCAATACTAAAAGCACTACTCGCTTCTCTAGAACACTGATATGCAAGTTGGCATCTTCAAGGGACCAAATGCCTTAGACTGTTCTCTCCACAAAATTCCCCCCTCCCCAAGCTGGGAAATGTCCTTAATCACTATGGCTTTGGGCTGAAGGAGAATGAAAGGATGGCCTTGTAAAACTTGATCTGAAAGAATCCAGTACCAGAGGTACCTCTTGCATGTCTGAGTGATTCTGATTTGTGTTGACATACACTGATAAAGACTACCTTCCTTCCCAGTGCCTTTGCTTTTTGGAGTTGCAGGTTTTGATTTTTGGGCACTGTTTCTGTGATTTTTTTGATACGCTGCTAAAGACTATACCACTGTGTTGCTAGCATCCACTGAAGAATTCTCATACGAAATCTTGCTACAGGAACTAAGGATTATGGCAGTTGACACTGATCCCCAAGGCTTGAAGGATCAACTGAGCTAAAATGTTGGTACTGCAAATTATTCTCTTGAATTGGAATCTGATAGTCTATACGCCTGAGAGAGGAAGAGAAGCTGTCACTGATATCGTGTTGAAGACTGCTCCTATGAATTCCAAAATTTGACTTGGCTGTAGGTGAGACTTGCCATAATTTATGGTTATTCCTAGATGAAAACAAATCTAAAGTACCTGATCCCTTGCCCTTATTAGCAGATGCCTGGTTGGGGCAGTAATGAGCCAGTTGTGTAGATATGGAAACACGTGGAATCCCTGCACTCTCAAGTGAGTTGCCACCACTGCTATGCACTTGGTAAACACCCTAGGTTTTGTGATGAGGCCAAAGGGCAGTGCTCTGAACTTCTCTCTCAGTGAAATCAGTATCCCCAGTGACCGACTCTTATGGAAGGTCCAAGTGCCTCCTCTTGTACTTTCACATCCTAGGGACCCACCTCAGTGGGATGCTCTTGTGAAGTGTTGGAAAACCCTGCTGGGTGGTTTGGGGGGGGGGTCGTGAGATGGCTGTCCCTGTGGTGTAAAATGTTGAGGTTCCAAGTGTAGAGACATCTGCGAATTAGATTGAAGATCTGAGGAGGTAGGATCCGTCCATCCTGTTGTAACAGAAAATAATCTCTTCACTACCTTGAAGGCAGACCGTCCCAGAGAGAAAGAAGTCCCTGGCTCCAAGAAGGCAGGATTCTGGACCTCTGTCTCTCTCCACCCTGAAAGCAATCTCCCCAAGGAGGAAGTCAGAGCGGAGTTATCCAATGCTGAAGCGCCAAGGTGCAGAGACGGCTCTGAAACCCTCGGTGTTGACTCCAACTCAGGCCTGACAAGGAAGCTTCTGCTCAAGAGAGTCATCCGGATCAGAGGATACTGTAGCCAGAGCACTCAGAGCTAGAGTCAGATCCGAAGAGAGTTATCTTTGGATCCAAGCCAGACAGACCCAGAAGGTTCGAATCCAGGGACTCTGAAGCAACAAAAGGGATCAGAGAAGGAGCAAAAAGTAGTGGTGTGGTAGATGGTCAGGCTTCCTGACCCAAGGAGGCAGGTGCCGGTAAAACACCCATCTGAATCTGCACTGAGAGAACCTTCCTCATCATTCTGTCCACATCTTCCTCAGTAAAACCTCTGATGAATGAGTCAAGGCAAGAGAAGGTGACTTGAATCACTGCCTCTCCAAAAAAGTGGAGGGAACCCTGAAAGGCACTGGATCTTAAGGAGGAGAATTTCTAGCCCTATGAGGAATTGTCGGATCCGAGGATATAGGATTCACCAATTTTTTTCTTCTTCGGATCTGAAGGGAAGGGACTTTGAAAAGCTTTCAGATCAGAGTTAGACTTTGTTCTCTTCCTTGACAGCATCAAGGAAGTGGAAGGCCTAGGAGAATTTGATAGGGACTCCTTAGCCTTAATAGTGGGGGACTGAGCCCAAGAGATAGGTTTACCAAAAGATGGTAGTAAACCCTTAAGGGTAAGCTTGTTTTTCCTATCTGCTAGAGCCCTGGGATTGAAATATTTACAAATGAAACAATCCCCCCTGAAGATGTTGAGGGCCTAAACAATAAACACAAAGTATAAGAGCATCTAAGATAAGCAATTTGTGCCCACATTTCAGACACTTCTTAAAGCCAGCAGGTCCTTTCTCAGACATGCTTGCGACGAGAGAAAAAGATAGATAGAAAAAAATCTATATACATTTTAATTATATACATCTAGGTACAAAAAGAAAGGAAAGAAAATACCAGCAACGGTAACATATTTATACTTACATAGATACTGTTATATTTCAACATGCTTTTTCATACACATACATATTATATTTTACATGGTGTTAGTGCACTATATATATTTATATCTATGTTGCATGTTATAGTTTATGTTTTTAAAAAAAAATTTTGCATAGTAGGACATGGTTTTGGCAATTTTAATATAGGTTCATGGATTGGTGCTGAGCTGGCTGCCCTTGTAGGTTATTTTGAGCCTAGCCGGTTGCCCCATATGGGGGTCGAACCCTGCATGTTGTGTCTGCTAGTTAGACACCTTAACCATTATGCCATTATTAACCATGACTCATATACATAACATGTGTTCTAATATTTTTGAATTTTTGAACCAGATATATACATATTCAAGACATAGTAGAGTGGACCAGGTTAAAGCATCTGTATTTAACATTGTATCTTTAAGACTTAATTGATAGCAGGTGCTTCTACTACATAAGGAATGAATTGTTTTTGTGAGTTATCTGATGAAGGGGCACATCCCTGAAAGCGCTTACCTGTTTTATAATAACCTTCCTAGCTGTGGTACAGTTGGTGTTTGTTTGCTATTTTGCCATAACACCCTATCTCTATGAACAAACCATATCTGATCTATAAATATCTCAAAACTAAGTATCCAAATTTACAATCAAGTACAAATCTGGAGTGTAAAGACCACCAAAGTCAAGTGCAAATGAACTAGAAGAATTCATACATTTCTGGCATGAAACACAGGAGGGAAGAATAATATTAGCTGTAGACTTAAATTTACCAGAAACAGACTGGAATAATATTGATTCAACAAAGTTAGTAAGGAAATTATTCAAAGTCTATTCAGGAACAACAATTGCTTCAGACTGTAAAAAGAAACTACCAGGGGATAGAACATACTAGACATCATTTGTATTCCTACAGAAATGACTGTTACTTCAAGTCAAGTTTTACCACCACTGATGTGCAGTGATCATGGGGTTATAAAGATTAATTTGCTGCTAGATAGTTCTGCCAAACTGAAATCTGAGCCAATGCACAGAAGGTTAATTACAGATTACATGGAAACAAAACAGTCACTATGTAAAAATAGCTGGAGTGAGGTGTTCAGTAGAAAACTGCAGATTGAATGCGGAAAGTTTTGAAAGAGAAATTGTTTGCAAAAAAACGTTTAACATCAGGATCTAGGCATACAACATCAGGGGGATATATTTCCATAAGAAGAAGCTATCTAATTAAGGTGAGAGACAAAAAAATGGAAGAGAGGTCAAAGTACAACTTTGAAAACTGAAATAAACAAGTTGGACAAACAGATTAACCATAGCATGAGACAAGATCGAGAACAATTTGAAGAAAATTTATATAAAGATATTGAGCATAATAGGAAACCTTTCTATAGATATATAAGATGTAGGAGTAAAGATACATAAGATGTAGGAGTAAAGATACACAAATTGATAAACTGTGTGCAGATTCTAAATTTTTTTCTCAGACACAACAGATTACAGATATGGTTACAGAATCTTATGCAAAACAGTTTGGCTCCACAAAAGGGGTGATACGTTTTCCTAGTGACATCCAGTTAACCACAGATACTGGAATCAAATTAGATTACATTGAAAAAGAACTGTGCAAACTGGATCCAAACAAAGCACAAGAAGGAGACGGAACTAGTAACAATGACCTGAGAACACTTCAGCAAGAACTTATGGTACCATTAAATCTATTGTTCACTATGTCATGTAAATATGGGTGATTCCTCAAGATTGATGACATGCGCTTATTACCCAGAGTCATATAGACCCTCAAGTCTACTTTCATGTTGTGGAAAAATAATGGAGAAGGTAATATTGGATAAGCTATAGTCAGAACTGGACAGGTTGGGACTTGAAACCACGTATCAGTATGCATGTGTGGAAAACAGGTCTATTACAACTTTTAACATGATGTTCTATAACAATATAATAACAGCTATGAATGAAAAGTTATGCTGTGATGTAATTTATATAGGTTCATAGGTGTGTACTAGGCTAATGGACCTGGTACCTTTACAAGCCTAGCCCATAGAAGTGCCCTGGCATTGTGCCACCTGTCATTAGTTCCCAGTGCCTCTAATCAAGTAGAGCCACTGGAGTGATCCCCGATGTGAACTTTCTATTTTACATCCACTCATCAAGATTTCACTAGATTTAACTTCGGCATTTGACAGGGTCATACACAAAAAAACTAATAAATAAATTAGTACAACTAGGTATCGATGTATTCTTGATAAGATGGATAACTGCATACTTATAGGACATGACAAGTATCATACAGCAACTAGACAGGTGAAAGCCTTAGTTGTAGTCAGGGTGTCCCATAGGGCTCTGTCCTAGGCCGTTACTTGTTTAGATTGAATCTTTCAGACCTAACTTTTTTCATCTGATGTGTTCTACAGTCTATAGGCAGACTACCTGAAATTGGGTAAACTGATTACGTGTGTTACAGATAAAGGATAAAAACCTCATGAGAATATGTGGCTAGGCTTCTGGACTCATGAACCAATAGCAGTAAGTACATGTGAAACTATGAAAAGGTATGAACTTATGAAAAGCTGGAATAGAGGTGTACTTGATAACAACTTCAACTAGTCAGTTCAAGCATAGTTACTAGCAGTTTCTAGATACTTAATATATATTTTTTTTTAATGAAGTAACATGATTCAGCATTATTTACTATAGTTATTTGTCGAAAAAAATCGTAACACTGGAAGTGTGACAGACCTCTTCAATGTGGAAAAGTATGAAACTCATTATGAGGAATGTTCATTTTCTTTTCTTAAAATTCCACATTTCATACTTTTCCACAATGGTCTACTTCATATGATCGAAATCTCATTTGACTGAAATTCACTTGACTAAGACTATAAAATCGAAAGTTCATAATGCTGAAAACTCACTTGACTGAAACTCATAACACTGACACCATACCATGTTAAAGTTCAACATAGTAGTGGCATTGTGTACAAGGTAAATAAAAGCTAAATGCCCTTTTCCCCACTGTAGTGTGATCCTGGAGTTAGTATACATAGCTAGGGGGGGTGTGGGGGGCACAGCCCCCCACCTACTTTAAATATTTTGAAACAGACAGATACTTACAAGTCCAATAAATTACTCTTTTCAGAACCCATTATATACCCAAAGTATGGGGGGGGGCTGTGCCCCCTACACCCCCCCCAACTATATATACTAACTCCAGGATCGCACTACAGTGAGGAAAAGGGCATATAGCTTTTACTTACCTTATACACTACTTACTTACTTACCATGTGCTTTAGCATTGTATGGTGTCAGTGTTATGAGTTTCAGTCAAGTGAGTTTTCAGTGGTATGAACTTTCGATTATATGGTCTCAATCAAATGAAATTTCGATCATATGAAGTAGACATATATATATATATATATTTATTTATTTATTTATATATATATATATATATATATATATATATATATATATATATATATATATTTATATATATATATATATATATATATATATATTTATATATTAAGTGTGAAGAAACTGCTAGTAACCATGCTTGAACTGACTACTTGAAGTTGTTAGCAAGTGCACCTCTATTCCACCCTTTCATAAGTTCATACCTTTTCATAGTTTCATGTGTTATAGATAAGGCATGTCTGCAAAATAACTTGACTAAACGGACCACTTGGGCACAGGAGAATAATATGCTTATAAAAACATCAAAAACTAAGCATATGAGATTTGGGAGACAAACTGAAAGGTGACTAAGACAGCACAGTGACAAACTGTAGACTCATTTAAGGAGCTGGGTATATGGGTAGATTCAGCTATGAGTTTTTCTAATAACATTAACAGATTGGTTAATGATAGTTATAGAACTATAGGTTATATAAAATGATTTATAAAGTCTAGGAAATCAAAAATGATTAAGTCATTGTTACATTAGACCCAAACTTGAGTATGGAATAACAATATGGAAACCCTATAAGAAAGCAAGCATAACTAAACTGGAAAGAATACAGCAGAAATATACCAAGGACATCCATGGATGTGAAAATTTAAGTTATTATGAAAGGCCACGGTGGTGCAGTGGTTAGCGTTGCCGCCTCACCGCAAGAGGTCCTCCGGTTCGATTCTCAGCTGGGGTGCCTTCTGTGCGGAGACTGCATGTCCTCCCTGTGGTCGCGTGGGTTTCCTCCAGGTGCTCAGGTTTCCTCCCACATCCCAAAGACATGCTGTAGGTGGAATGGACACTCTAAATTGGCCCTAGGTGTGAGTGTGTGTGCCTTCTGTGGAAGGTTGGGCGCCGGGCTGGCAACTTGACACCGTAAAACTCCACTGCCAATCATGAGCGGACAGGTGATCCGCTGTGGCGACTCCTAACCGGGAAAAAGCCAAAAGAAGAAGAAAATGAAAGACTAAAATATCTGAACTTGTACAGTATCTTACAGATGTCTAAGAGGAGATCTTGTTCAAGTATATAGGGCATTTACAGACAACTACCTCTATGAATTATCAGAAAGTACTACAGAATCATCAGACAACCCATGCAGAAGATTCTATAGGAATGAGGAATGTACTAATTAGGTTCTCTGACATTGTAGCTGATGCATGGAACAGACTACAAAATTACATTAAAGCAAGTACTAGTTTAGATATTCTTAAGAACAGCCCAGACACTTATTATGGGAACAAGTGTTTTGGTATATTGGCAAGCTAGTAGGGCATTAATGCCCATGCTTGAAATATTTGTATGTAAAGACCAAAATATAACTGCCCACACTCTTCCCTCTGTAAAACATCAATTCAAAAAATTGGCTGAGATATTCACTCTTACCCAGGTCCCACTATTCATAAAACCCTCACTTCCAACCCCAAAATAAACCAGTCAGACAATACATCTCAGCAAAAAACAGAACCCAAACTCACCTTACTAAATATGAACCTAAGAAGTATGTGCAATAAAATCCATGACATACATGCCTACCTTGCCACACACACTCTCCTGATGTATGTCATAGCTACTGAAACCTGGTTAAAGAGAGAAATAAAGGATAGTATGTTCACCCCCCCGATACAATATATTCAGGCATGACCGCCAAAACAGGCATGCAGGAGTGGTGTAGCAATCATAAATTCCCTAACCATCACCTTACTTCCACAGGAAATATCCATGTTTAACAATGCTGAACTTCTAATAACACTTCTGAAAATCAACAATAGGGAAACTATATGTCTAACAGCAATTTGTATACCACCAGGGAATAACACTGATACTGCTGAAAGCATCCTGTACTGGATATCCCAATAAATTGACCATGATACTATAATAGTTAGACTTAAATATAGACTTGCAACTCCCACAACCCCCACTGAATCCATAAACTTGTTCAACTTTGGACAATAACCACACCTACTAGAATCAATAAAACTTCATGGAGACACATTAGACTGGATTCTAACAAACAAACCAAACAAAAGGACAACATCAGGCTGTCTTCTCAGATAGCATAAGTGGCCACACACCAACATATGCTATTACACCTCACCATAACCTAGATCAACATATTATCTATAGTCAGATAACTCAAATAACCTGCTCTCGGAAACACAACATGGCTTTAGGCCCCAGCACGGCACCACTACTGCTCTACTACATTTTACCAAGGTAATAAACAAACACAGAAACAATGGTTTGCTTGTATACACCATGTTATTAGACTTGTCAAAGGCATTTGATAGTGCCTCGTACCAACAACTGTTCGTTCAACTCTCCTCAATAGAATTTTCACAATACTCCTTGCTGTGGTTTCTCAGTTACTTATCTGGAAGGTAACGAGCCATTAAATGGCAACAAACCTACTCATCCTTTCAGCCAGTTACTACAGGGGTCCCTCAGGACTCTGTCCTGAGTCCTATCCTATTTAATATATTTATGACCTCCACTCAGCATGCTAGTTTAGTTCAGTATGCAGGTGACTCAACATTAATATGTGCGGCCTCAACAATAAATAAGCTCCAAGACATTACCCCAAAATCCTTCTCTGTAAAAACCTGGCTTGAAGAATCAAATCTCCTACTCAACACCAAGAAAACTAAGTTATTGCTTTCTACCTCAACAAATGCCAAAATCAAAAGCAATTTTTTTATGATAAAGTCAACAAAAAAATATTGTCACCTAAACTGTAACTCACAGCAAACTTCAAGGCATTACAATAAATGACAATCTCAAATATGACCAGCATATACTGCTAGGGTTGCCACCTTTCGTTGTGGCTAAAACTGGAGTAAAGCCACACCCCTCACGTCACAAGTAACCCCGCCCACCCTCTCCCGCCCACATTCTGTCCATTTTATGATGTCATGATGACATCACCTAGAGGGGAACACCCTCTTTTCCCATTCCTGCTGCCTGCTTTCAGCTAATTTACTATGCTTTTTTTTTTTTTTTTTTTTTAACAGAAAAGCATAGTAAAAAAGCTGATTTACAAACTCAGATAGTCTGTTTCCTTTTTAAACAGAATACCAGAGTTTGCACAGTGTTTTCCAGACTACCAGAGAATCAGTCTGATTTCCGAATAGTCCGGAAAAAATGGAGGGGTGGCAACCCTATATACTGCACACCATTAAATCTACTCACCAGAAACTAGGCTCTCTTTATAGGATCAATGGATTCCTTACAGATGTTGCAAGAACTCTAGCCACCACCTTCTTATTGCTAACTCACTTATATGCCGCTCCTATCCTAACAAACTTAAATACTCAAACAGACTTGCATCTTGCTACAATATAACTGTAGAAGGTAACTCAATGTGTTTAGAGGACAAAACAAGTGATAAGCAATTGTAAAAAAAAAAGTCAAAGAGACAAAGGGACTGAGTAAGGTAAATGTTATAAGATGACAGTGACCAACAGACAACATATACAATTACAGGAAGAAGAAACAGTGATGACCAGGAGAGTAGTGTGTAACGTGTGCAGAGTAGTGTTAAATTATATGTCCTGTGTTTTAGCATTTGAATTGCTCACAGGTTCATAGATATGAACTATGATATTAATCTGTCAGAATCTTAAGAAGCCCAGCCCCACATTTCAATGGTAGTTTCTAGCCCTTATATTTTACATAAGATTAACCCAGAGACAGGCCAAACAAGGACATATTGGGACCTTTACATGCATTTACATTTCAAACATAAACTGAGTTGGGATCTAAACTTGACAGTCAAAGTCCGGATGTTCAATGGAAGAACCATGAGGAGATGTATTTGAAGTAAAAAGATGAAATCTTATGCATATTTTGGTCTGAGCCTGTATCTTTTCATAAAATACTCTTCGTACTGAATTTCTGATGTTATCTACCAAAGAGTCTTTCCATCAAATAAGATGCAGTGCGGTCGACACGTTTGGATCTGATTCGAACCACTGCCCCATTATCCCATGTAATTACATGAAACCTGTTTGAGAATAAGAACAATATTGTCTGAATGTGTAGTTGCCTAAGTAATGAGTGAAGTAAAGTTTTGAAATTCATTTCTGTGTTGGGGACGTCTTGTACTAACCTCGTTCAAAGATGTTACTACAGCCTGCATGGGATCAGGCTCCTAAGTGCTGATCTTTTGGGTTTGCAGGGAGCATGGCTGCTTCAAGTTCCTTTATGTAACACAGAAAGCACAATTTTGTGAGGTACTCATAAAAGACTAAACATATCTGACTATAATATTGCCACTCATTTTATAACCTTGGAGATTATGCCCTGTATAAGTGTATAGCTTAGCTTCAGAACTTTATAACAATATTTAACATTTCCTAACTATAAGCCTTCACTTTGTGGCACATGATACAGCACAAGGTTCTGTGCCACCCATCCTGACTACAAGGATGTATCTGACAAAGTACTTCAGAACCAAGACTTACAACACTAGAAACACAGTGTCCACATCAGAAATATTAAAGCACTGTTCCTGAAACAATACTAACGGTGCTTTTACACGAACTATCATGCCAACGTGTGATGTCACACACAATGTGCTTCTCTAAGGAATCTTATTTCACCAACTTTCTCTAATACCTAGCACTGGAAGAATATGATATTATTGCATGGCACACTGCCAATAAAAATCCCATCTCCAGAAATTCAGCCAAATGCATTCTATAGACCTCATAAACATGAGACTTGACATGCTGATTCAAATATATCACCATAACCTAATAAATTAATCAATCAGAATCAGGGTATTTGTGAGAGGGTACTTTGATGGAAGAGAGGAATGGTGTCATACATCTAGTTTATGCAACTACTTCAACCATCTTTATACTTTGGGTAGATCAGTAAACCAGAATAAATTTAGGTGGAGGCTCTCTCTAACATTAACTTGAACAACTTTCATAATAAAACTGCTCAGAGCCTCAGACTGGAAGCTAAGCTTGTAAAGTTTGGTAAACGAGTTAAGCAGAAGACCAAAATATCATTGCCTCACAGTTATCTCACTCTGAGATCCCTCAAAAGGCTGCCAAACATATAAACATCTCGTTTAACGAGCTCTGGATGGACCTGCATTATCATATCAGAACACAACACAATCAGACCAAGAGACATGTTTGAATTCTCTTAGGATCCATAAAGATAAACATTTCATCCACATTTTGAAATTCAGCATAAGCATGCAAAACAAAGACTATTATACATATAAGATGGAAGGAGAAAGTCAGCAAAGATGGTCTACATTCATAAAAGTCGCATAAGAAAGGAAATAGTACAGTTTTGTAAACTGAATGTATAACGGTAGATCTTCAATCACTGCTGCAGTAGCCTTAGTTGTATAGGGTTAGGGTTATATCCTGCTTAGGACGTAACAGCCAGCTTCCAAAGCTTTCAGGACACCTTTCCAAGCAGCTTGACCTGAGCTGACTAAAGTTTGCGAGTGAAGCCCTCCACAGCTTTTCTGCCAGCAGACAGAGGGAGGCTGACGCTCAAAGGACAATGCTAGGAACAACAAAAAATAATTGTCCACACCCCGACATAAAAAAGACCAAAAAACAAGGAAGGGGGGACTGGCTACTGCAGCAGTGATCATTCAAGCATCTACTCTTATGGTTAAGTTCAACTTACAAAGCTACACTACTTTCGTCATATTGATCACTGCTGCAGTAGCTTTAGCTATATGGGCAGATTACCTTAGTTAACTAATTTTGGGAGGTGGAAGTAGAGTCCAGAAGCCCCTGGAAAATGGTCCTAGCAAAGCCTAATCTAGAACTAGAGAAGGAATCAAGCTTATAGTGCTTTGTAAAAATATGTACATATGACCAAGTAGCAGCTTCTGCAATACTTCAAGAAACAAACCCTTTCCAAAAAGCCATAAATGAAGCCAAGGTCTTGGTAAAGTGAGCCTTGACCCTGCCTGGAATAGTTTTGTTATGGCGAGTATAACAGAGTAATAGCCTTAGACAACCATTTGGAAACAGTCTGTTTTGATACAGGTTGTCCCTTCTTACTTTCACAAGAAAAGAAAAACTGATCTGAAACATTTAGTTCTGTCAAGATGGTACCGGGGCTGTCTGTGGACGTCCAAGGTATATAGTACCCTTTCTTCCTCATTTTTGGGTTCAGGGAGAGATACAGTTTAGCTTAAAGTAAACTCAGACACCACTTTTGGCTAAAAAGAAGATTAGTTCTCAAAGAAACCTTGTCCCTATGTAAAATGAGACTTGGCTGTAAGCTCTTACTGCTACTCTGATACCTTTCTTACAGAGGTCACAGCAATCAGTAAAAAGTACAGTTGTGTACACTTACCATAAATGTAGATGTTAGAGTGTATTCACTGTTGCAGTCATTACATTTGGGGTAATCTGCTGGCAGGCTGCCCTCAGTCGGCCTGATTAACAAAGTCTAGGGTCCTCCGTCGGTTGCTGTCCCTTCTTCCATGACATCAGGTCGTCAGGGGTGTAAAACATGCAGCTGACGCCATTACATCAGTTTTTCTTGCCCCAGATGCGAGGTGCCCCCCAAATGGGGAGCAAATAAAATAAAAAAAAAACACAAAAAATATACCTCCAATCCCAAAAGCAAATACACCAAAAGGGCTTTTAAGCATAGTGAAAGAAGGTAGAGGTATAGCCAGAGAAAAACAGGGGGCTGGAGGGAGGGTAACTAGGACTGCAACAGTGAATACACTCGAACATCTACATTGATGATAAGTGTACACAACTGTACTATGCTCTTCGTGTTTCACTGTTGCAGTCATTACATTTGGGTAGATTCCCAAAGCTATGGTTGGGTGGAGGGAATTATACAGCATTATGACCAGCTATAAGGCCCTGCAGGACAGCAGTGGCAAAGCCAGCTCTGGATTTAGAGAAAAGTGATAAATGGTAATGTTTGGTAAACATATGAACTGAGCTCCAGGTAGCAGCTTCTAGAATGTCCCTGGTAGGAACACCTCTGAGAAAGGCTGTAGAAGTAGATGTAGCCCTGGTGGAATGGGATCTGATCCTTTGGGAGATAGTTTTTCCATGGTACATATAGCAGAAACGAATACAATGGCTTATCCATTTGGAAATGGTTTGTTTTGAAATAGCCTTTCCCTCTGCCCCTGCAGCAAATGCCACCAGCAGTTCAGATTTTCTTTGAGATTTTGTCCTGTTTGGTTAAAATCTAAGTCGTCTATGTACATCCAATGAATGCAGAATCCGCTCCCCCTTGTTCTGTGGATTGATTAAGAAAGTTGGCAAATGAATGGTCTGATTAAGAGCCACACTGGATACCACCTTAGGCATGAAGGATGGATTTGTCCTGAGAGATACCCTGTCCGCATGAAAAATGATGAAAAGCTCTACTGCCATAAGAGCCTGTAATTTGGAACTCCTTCTAGCTGAAGTGACTGCTAAAAGGAAAGCTGTTTTCCAGGAGAGAAAGTTTAAGTCTGCAGTAGCAGGTGGCTCGAAAGGAGGGAGAGTGAGCTTTTCCAATACAAAATTGAGGTCCCAGGCAGGGGTTGGAGCTCTCCTGGGTGGTCTTAAGTTTTTGGCCCCTCTGAGATACTGCTTTAGCAGAGGATGAGAGAAGAGGGGAGGTTCTGTGTTGTAATGAGCTGAAATCGCTGAGGCATGGATTTTTATGGAAGAAAAGAACAGGCCCTTGTGAAGTATCTTAGTTGTAAAATCTGAGGAATGTTGGGCACTGCTGTGCTTATCCTTTGAGATTGATTCCAGGCACAGAATCTTTTCCATTTGTTAGCATAAGATTTTCTAGTACTAGGTCTTCTCGCCTCCAAAATGACATCCATCACAGGTTTGCTGAGGGATGCTAAGGGTGAATTTAGGTGATTAGCCACACTGCAAGATTCAAAGTTTGGAGCTGCATGTGCAGAATTTGTTTGTTCTGCTGAGACAGTAAGTAAGGTGTCTGAGGCAGGTGCCACAGTGGAAGGTGTGACACATTGCGCAGGAGTGGGTACCAGTGTTGGTGAGGCCAGTCTGGAGCAATCAAAATCATTTTTGGTTTGTCCTGTTTGATTTTTAGTAGAACTTTGGAGAGCAGAGGCAGAGGGGGAAAAGCATAGACGGATAGGTTTTTCCAGCTGAAGGATACAGCATCCACTTTTCAGGCTTTTTTGTGACGAGTTCTTGTGCAAAATTTGTCCAACTGATAGTTGTGGGGTGAGGCAAAAGATCTATGTCTGGGCTCCCCCATTTGCGTGTCAACATGTTGAAAATCCATAGTTCCAGTTTCCATTTGTGTGGGTCCATGAGATTTCTGCTTAGTTCATCTGCCAGAGTGTTCAGCTTTCCTAGCAGGAATTGAACTTGTAGTTGTACTCGATAGGTCAAGGCCGTGTTCCACAATGCCATGGCTAGTCTGCAAAGGGGTTAGGAGCGTGTACCCCCTGCTTGTTTATGTATGTCTGTCTTTATCATTAATTGTCCTGGATGAAGTTAGTCCTTAAAGGCTATCAGTGCATTCTGTACGGCTAGCATTTCTTTTTGATTGCTATGAAGGTGCATTTGATTTGGGCTCCATTTATCCTGAATGCACTTCCCTGCCAGATGTGACCCCCAAGCATAGTCTGATGCATCTGTAGTTTGGGTTTGGGCGGCAGGGGGTGGAATGAATGACAGTCCCTTGTTTTGGTGGCAGGCCTCTGTCCACCATAGGAACTCTAGTTGCAGGCAAGGAGTGATAGGAATCATCGTTTCCAGGCCGTGACAATGCTGACTCCATAAACTTTTAAAGTACCACTGAAGTTTCCTCATATGCAGTCTTGCATATGGAATTAGAAGAATGCAGGAGGCCATGAACCCCACGGCTTGCAGTATTTACTTTGCAGAAAGCAAGGTTTTTGTGGCCACCTGTTGGAAGTAAGTCACCAAATGAATTTGCTACTCTGGCGTATGGAAAGCCATCTGGGCAGTTGTATTCAAGCTTGCACCCAGGAATGTAATTTTTTGAGAGGGTACCAGTTGTGATTTCTTTTCGTTTATAGTGCACCCTAGACAAGTTAGAACCCTTTTTGCAAACGCCAGATGGTTTAGAAGAGTGTCCTTGTTTTCTGTTTGAATTAGACAATTGTCCAGGTATGGATATACTTGAATATTTCTTTGCCTGCAAAATGCAATTACTGGAGCCAGGTACTTTGTAAAGACCCCGGGCGCAGTCAATAAGCCAAAGGGCAGTGCAGAGAACTGGTAATGCAAGTAGCCTGCTTTGAAACTGAGTTATCTTCTGCAAGATTCCCTGATTGGGATATGCAGGTTAGCCTCTTTTAAATCTAGAGATGCCAACTAGGCATCTTTGCCTAGCATAGGAAGTAACTGGTGAAGAATCAGCATCTTGAATTTTGGAAAGTCCAGAAATGTGTTTAGAGTAGATAAGTCCAGAATTGGACGCCATGATTCGTATTTTCTGGGTACCAGGAAAAGTCTTGAATAGAAACCTTGTCCCTTTTCCTCTTCTGGTACTGGTTGAATAGCCCCCATGCTCATGAGGGAAAGTACTTGTTTCTGGGCTTCTGCCCACTGATTTGGTGGCAGGTCTGGCCATCCGTTTGGAATTGGCAACATGTGGAAATAAAATCTGTATCCCTGGGATACTATGTTTAAAACCCATTAGTCCTGGGTTATAAGTTGCCAGTTTCTTGCATGAAGAGCCAGTTTTCCCCCTAAAAGGTAAGTGCTTGGTAAGTGTAAAGGGAAGTCATTGAGACTGCTTACCATAGGAGGTGTCTTGTTGTTTCCAGATTTGGAAGAGGAGGCACCCCATTGTTTTGTTCTGAAAGTCCCTTGTGACTGAAACCTGGAGCCTTTGGAATGTCTGGGTTTGACTTGAGTGTCCCTGGAAGGAACTGGAAAGGACCAGTTCTTAGCAGGCCAGTGCCTACTAAATCTTGGAGGTTGCACTTGTAAGAAATGTTTTAACAGTTTGCATAGATTTAGCTTTATCTTCCATCTTTTTTAAAACTTCTTCAGACTTATTACCAAAGAGACGGTCCTGTTGTAAAGGAGCATCCAACAATTTTGCTTTAACATGATCAGGCAGATTTTGCTCTTTGAGCCAAGCATGCCTTCTTAGCACAGACCCAGTTACAGCAGCCCTGCAAGAGGCCTCCAAAGAATCAAAACCACATTGCAAAGTATGTTTTCCAACTTGTTCAGCTGAATGCAATAAATCCTGCAAATCTTTGTTTTCCACACAGTCAGAAATTAACATAATTTTCTGTTTAAGCAGTCCCATGATATGCTGCTGATATTTTAGCATGTGAAATTGACAGTTTAAAGCCCTGATTGTTAAGGTTGCAGAAGTGTAAACCTTCTTACCCCATCTATCCAGCACTCTGGACTCTCTATCGGAAAGGGTAGGATTTTTAGCAGTAGAAGCCTTAATGCCCATGGGAACCTGAGAAATGGTTTCAGGATCTGCAACAGGATTTTTGAAAATAAATTTGTTGGAGTCAGGAACCCTGTAGTATCTGTCTGGCGTACAAGGAGCCGGAGGCAGAGAATCAGGAGCCATACTAGATTCTGAGAAAAAATCATCAACAATGTCTAGAACAGGAGGTATAGCTAAAGGCCTATACTGAGGAAGAAGAAGAAAATCCCCAAGTCTCTTTTTAAATTCAGAGAAATCCTGACTTTCCCAGTGGAAATGTTCCCTTAAGGTATGTAAAGTTTTCCCATAAGAAAAATCCTCAGGGGGAGAAGCAGAAGGAATGTAATCTTCTGCATCAGAGTCCTCATAAGTAGGTATAGACAATTCCTGATCATTAGAAGAGTCAGAAGAAATAGAATCCTGTTCAGAAGATTCATAATCCATGTCTTGCCTAGGCCTCTTAGAAGGGGGGGGGGGGTTGGCTACCCCCTGATCAGAGTAATTAAATCTTTAGCCATTTTGATTGTTTGTTTTTTACATGTGGCCCAGGCATCGTTTTTTTAAGCATAGGTCGAGATTTTGGCCTTAGTTTTGAAGATGGCGTCGGTCTAATATACAAATCTGTAGGGCTGAAAACACCCTCAGAAGCCGGTGCCTGCACAGCGGCTATGGACCCATCCAAGGTAGAGACACCTGCGGGTTCCATAATTGAAGCATCTCGCAGCACCGAATGGGTCTCAGTAGAGGCCTGTGAATCAGAAGTAACGGGTATCGAGGGCTGCGAAAGCGCCTGAGTACCATCGAACTGGCTTAGGAGAAGCGCCGCTGGCAGTTTTGGACCTCAACGGCCTGTCTTTGTCTTTTTCTTTGCGTTTTTTTAGGTATTCCGGTAGTCGGACTGCTAACCGACGACATTTCTGGATAATTAAAGTGTGAGCCAAAATATTTAGAAGAAAAAATGTACCGACGTTTGATAGTGCGTTGATTAAATAAAGCACTAAACCAACAGCAAGGTACATTGTGGTCAGGGCCTAGGCAAGGAATACAGTACAAATGAAAATCCTTATGAGGTATTTGCTTCCCACAAGTAATATTAACTTTTACTGACATCGGTAAGGAACAAGAAAAAGTTTCCCCAACGGGGTACTTAGCTTTTTAGTTGAAAACTTCGGATCTGAAACTAGAAAACGAAAATTTCAGGAGTCAGCCGTCCGGCACTTGAACTGCTTCTGCTTCAGGCACCACGCGGCAGGAAAGAATGATGTAATGGCGTCGACTGCATGTTTTATACCCCTGATGACTTGACGTAATGGAAGAAGGAACAGCAACCGACGCAGGACCCAAGACTTTGTTAATCAGGCCGACTAAGGGCAAACTGCCAGCAGATTACCCCAAATGTAATGACTGCAACAGCGAAACATGAAGAACATCTCTCTTCCATGTTAAGAACCTCAAATCAGGCAGATTAGCAGGTTCAAATGAAGCAAACAGAAAATTAAGATTCCAAGGAGGGGCTATCAGTTTTCTTGAAGGCCTCTTATGCAAAAAATAAGAATATTTTGAAATCAGACTGCACTGAACAAGGAGGGCAAACATGCTGATAACTGAACCTTGATGGAGGGGAAAAAGAAAAGCCACAGGATAGTAGCTCACACAAATACTGTAAAACCACATAACAACTATCTCTGAATAGGTGCAGGTTATGTTGCTGACATCAACTAGAAAACCTTTTCCAGTTGCTAATATGCGATTTTCTAGTAGCAGACTTTCTTGCCTCCATTATTACCTGCTGCATGTCCACAGTAAACAGATGCATAAAAGGAATTAATACCCTATCATTCAGGCAGTCAACTGAAGATGACTGATGTTGGGGTGAATCAAACATCACTGTTATTGTGTAAGTAGATCCAGTCTGTGAGGAAGCCTGTGGTAATTGCCCCTGGCCACTTCCAAAAGAAGGGAGAACCACAGTTGCCTGGGCCAGAAGGGAGTCACCACGATGATTTTGGGAGATTGATTCTGAATCTTCAGAAGTACCCTGGACATTAGTGGAAAGGGTGAAAAGTGCACAGAAACCTTCCAGTCAAAGGAAAAGAAATATCTTCCAGGCTTTCTTGCACAGAGTTCTAGAACAGAATCTTACCAGGTGACTGCTTCCTCTCTGAACAAACATGTCTACTTGAGGAACTCCCCACAGATGGTTCACATCTTGGAAGACCCCCCCCCTCCCGATCTACATTCCAAATGTGAGGGTATGCCCTAATCCTTTTGCTCTGACAAAATGTAGGATGCCTGTAGACAGACTGTACTGTGAAACTATATCCCATGACAACATACCTAGTCTGCAAAAAGGGGGGGGGGGGTACAACAGTTCCCCATTGATTGCTGACATATTGCAAGACTGTGGTATTACCTACAACCAATTAAAGAGGTCCTGAAGACAAAAGATGGTTCTGAGAGTAGAGTGCCATGACCAGGGCAACAATGTCCCTAATATATATGTTCTTGCATCTCTCTTTGGTATACCACACCCCTGCACATTTATCCCTACTGAAACTGCTCCTCAAGCAAAGTCCGAAGCATGTGTGGTGACTAACTGCTTTTAAGCAGGAAGGGAGAAGGGGAGACCTGGATTTAAGGATACTTGCTGTCTCCACCAAAATATTTCTCTTCTGACAAATTCCAGCTCTGGGATTTGAAATGTTGAAGGGTGTTGATGCTGGGACCAAAGAGATTTCGGATACCACTGTATCATTCTCATTTAGAGTCTTGCAGTATCATGAGAATCAGAGGCCATGAGACCCAAAAGTCTGAGGTATTCCTCAGAAGTCTACCTGGAATACATCAGAAATAGATCTAAATAAAAATCGGCACTTTTCCGTTATTGGGACAACAGTTATTTCGCATTGTGAAACACTACACGGCACATGTTTCAGAATTTTTGATGTATATTAAATGGAAAAAGTTACGGCGCATACTTTGATTTAGAAGTGGGTGCCAGAAGACAACAGAATAATAATTCTGTTGTAATGTTACTTTCATTAACTAACATTGCATATTATCATAACCTTTTGCTGCCTCAACATAATGACAGTTATTAACTTTTACAACAGTTGACCGAAAGATGTTTGTGTAATGCAAGTAAGCCATCTGTATTTATGGCTGCCTCTGAAAGTGAAATAATCAAATGCAGTTGCCACCTTTTTGAATGCACAAACTAGGACATTTTGGTAGAAATGTGAGGTTTTGCAACACCAAAATTACTCATACCCATTGCAAAGTACAGAACTTCACCTTTCTTTATCAGAAACTTCTTCAATTTCGAAATTAAACCTGTAATCGTTAGATCACGCTATTATCTTTCCATCGACACAGTTGGTCCACATAATGCATGCATTCCTAAAGGGATTATAGCCAGCAGTTTTTGTCTTTTCGGCTTTTCCCGGTTAGGGGTCACCGTAGCGGAACTCCGGTCCGCTAATGATTAGTAGTAGATTTTTTTATGGTGCCAAGTTGCCAGCCCGACGCCAAACCTTCAGCGAAGGCACGCCCATTCACGCATGTCTTTCGGAGGCCACTCGACAGCAGAGAGGACATGCAGACTCCACACAGAAGGCACTCCAGCCGTGAATCAAACAGGAGTACCTCTTGCTGTGAGGCAACAATGCTACCGCTGTACCACCACAGGCCAGCAGTAAGAACGGGAAAAAAAAACTCAGGAAACAGATTAACTTCTTTCTGACAACTGCAGTCAGTTCCCCCTTTACATACAGATTCTGACAAAGCCTTTTTAGAAAAAGAATGAACAACCATATATTCATAGAATAAGCTGCACTTTTGCTTTTAAGTTCTGCCTGACACCCTTAAAGTTCTTAACATGATCACCATTACAAATCAGCACAAGGTGTTAAACAGGAGCACTGCCTTTTTTTCGGAAAGACAATGTCTGTCATTTTGACCCTATTTAGGAAGTAACAGGGACTGTGGTATACCCAACATTGTTCTGCTTTCCCACATGCAGTCAGCCTTATACATTTAGAAATGTTCACACTCTTGGGCTGGGCATATATCCAGAAATTCTTCCTTTTTTTTTTTTTTTCATAATTTTCAGTTGAAATGTATTATTAGACAAAGTGAAGGATGTACCCACATCACCGGCAGCAGTGCAATCATTGGAACAGCGTGTTAACATTGCAAGTGTTCATTACACCTGTTACCCCAATAATGGAAAAGTGCCTAAAAATCAAATTTTTCCTGTGGAAGAAAAGCTCTTTGAACCGAGGTAAGTGGTTGACATCCCAAGAACATAATACTTTGTGAGGGAGTCAAGAAAGACTTCTGAATTTTCTCTTAGGATCCCAG
This sequence comes from Protopterus annectens, assembly GCF_019279795.1. Lineage (NCBI taxonomy): Eukaryota > Metazoa > Chordata > Ceratodontiformes > Protopteridae > Protopterus > Protopterus annectens. Next base: position 1,794,124,394 of record NC_056728.1, on the reverse strand, counting down.
CTTGTGTAAGAGATATCTCACCAAACAAAGAGATTCCCAACACTTTGAAAAAGACTCTATAAAAATAAGCACATTGTCTAAATATGGAAAAATGTGGATACCCTGTAGCCTGCAATGAGCTATAACTGGAGCCAGACACTTTGTGAACACTCTTGGTGAGTGGATAGTCCAAAGGGTAAGGCAGAGAATTGATAATGTGATCCCCAAACATAAAACCTTAAAATGAGGAATGTAAGAATAGGGATCTGATAAAGTTTAAACTTAAAAGATGCTTACCAGGAAACTTGACAGAGGAAGAAGAGGTAACAGGTTATGAAGTAACATAATTTTGAATTTGGGCAATATCACAACAGGATTAGGAAAGAAAGATGCAGAAATGCTTTCCAAGCATTTTATTTCTTTGGCACTATGAACATCCTTGAATAAAAACCTTCCCCACTTGGGAAAGCAAAGCTGGTTCTATCATTCCATGTGACAGCATATAATAAAAAGAACAGGTGAAAACAAAAGAATCTGATCTGGAGGATGAGGAATGACCACCTGTAAAGAAAAACTTTCCTCCCACTGCCATCTGGAACCATGACAAATGATTTTCAAAATCCATTGGTCTAAAACAATCTATTGCCAAAGAGAAAAATTGAGAATCTGAAAGAAAAAAAAGGGGTGATGGTGGAAGGGGGTCACACAGTATCTTGAAAAATCATTCAGACTTGGCTGTTCTTGGATTTTGGCGATTAGACACTTCTGGAACCTCCCTTGTCACTTCTTCTTAAGCATCTGTTGACTGACTTTTGTAAAGGCTTTTTTTTTTTTTTGCCAAAATTAGATGAGATAAATCCCTTGATAAATCTTAAGAGATTCCCTGGATCAGCTTGCCCCTTTCATCACACCTTTTGATAACCTGTGCAGCAGAAAGGCCAAACTCTAAATCTCTAGCCAAGACAGAATTTAAAACTCAATTTTTAACATAATCTGGAAGGCTCGGAGAATGCAGCCATGCATACCTTCTCAAAACAGTACCAGTGGCCATACCTTTGAAAGTAGTATCAACAGAGTCAAACACACACTACAATCTATATTTACCTGTGCAATAGAAAAGTGATCTTTTTAAAGCAGATTTTTATTCAGAAGAAACTGCATAAAAACAATCCTCGCACTTTTACAATTAGAACAGCTTTAACACATAAGCCTGACAATTCAAAACAATGAAAATCAAACTTAAAAAGCTGCAAGAGTATATTTTCCCCATACCTATAAATACATTTTCCCATCCTTATCAGGACTAAAGGATTGGAATTATGAAACTGGTTAATAGCAATGGGATCAACTAAAGCTATAACCTCTGGAAACATCAAAGAAAAACTACACACTGATCAACAGCTTAACTTCAGCTCTTCCAGTGTGAAAACAGAAACTGAGAAACAACAGACAGTGATATTGTAAACGTGAGTACAATTTAGTTAACGGCTATTAAGTACACACCAAGATCCCTGAAAAGAAGAAACTAAGAGCCTGAAAGAAAATCAGCTTGAAAAAAGTGAAGGAAAACACTGAATGTGAAGAATTCTGCAGCCATTCAGAAAAAAGCAGTTCAAGCTCCAGCCTTGGTGCAAGACATGACTTCCAGTAATCTAGAGAAAAAAAAATAAGTCAAATATACTCAGAGTTGATTAAAATAAATGAAACAGTGAAGGAGTACATCAACACAGATAACAAAAGGCTAGAAAAAACTGGAAGAAGCTTTAAACAGATATTCAGATGAGGTGATAAAAGTGCAAAAATCAGAGGTTAAAATGCAGAAAAGGCTGGCCATGAGACTGCTGAAGAACAGGGATTTAAAAAAAAATGGCAGAATTAAGTGCCAGAGCACACAGGGAAAACATGAGATTTTCTGCTGTAGTAGAGAAACTAGATGGAACAGAGTGCATTAATTTTATGAAGGCACAAAAAAGAAAATGGACTGGTATTACACAGCAGAAACTGTAAACTGAAAGGCGATACAGTATGAATATGCCAAAACTGGCTATGAGAAAGCAGCAAATACCATTATTAGTAAAAATGCAAACCTACCAACAGAAACAGTGGAGCTTGACAAAACAGTGGCTAAACAGCAATGTATTAAAAGTTGGAGACGATAAGAGTGTATGTAGAAAATGATTATTTACTATATACCAGACATAAGAGAAACACAATTATTCCAGTAATGAAGGAATGTCAAGGGGTTGGTGTAAGACTTAAGCTCCTGTATCAGTCTGTCTTTAGAATATCTTTCTTCCTGAAGGATCAGTAATATTTTGATGCAGAACAGGCTATGAAGGAAATGCAAAAGTGTGTCCAACAAAAATCAAGCAGGAGACAACTCTGCTTCTCATTCTTCTGATAATAAATCACACAAACACACTGACAGTGAAACCTTTTCCACTGTTCCAAAGGGAAATGCTTAAGAGACAGAAAAGCACAGGAGTTTACCAGAAGAATCGAGAGCACCATGGAACTGAACCTGAATCTGAAGTTGGGAGACTGAGATGAAAAGGAAGAGGACAAAGCAACATCCAAATTAGTGAATAAATATGAGACTGCAAAACAATCGCATTTGTGAAATACAGCTGTATAAGAATAAGTGGAAAGAGTAGACTTTAGTTGACTTTGTTAAACATCTGAGGAGCTGTAGAGCATTTGTCTCACTTCACATCATTAATGTTTGGATAAACTCTGAAGGCCATAAGGGAAGAGAAAGGAAAAAGGTAACAAGTAAAACATTTTCTTTATGAAACTTTTCACAACATAAATTGCATATTTTATAGTAAAGTATTTGAGCTGTTCTTGTACATGACAGAGTTAATAAAGTAAACAGATGCTTTTTTTTCTTGTTCCTCTTCCTTTTCTTTGTGTATTAAGAAATTTTGGCATTACAGTGAAAACATTTTAAGTCAATAGGCTGTAATCTTGGATTACTGAGGTGGGGGAAGTACACATATCACAATATACATGGAGCTAATATGCTTTCTCGGGTCAATATCACTTGACTGAAACACCCATTCTGTGAATACCTACTCATCGACCCCTATTCAGCAAACATCTTTTTATTGAATGCCCAAATCAGCAAACTTTTTTCCCCAGGACACTGAGTTTGTTGGCCAACATGTGGAAATGTGCCCTTTTCCCCACTCTCTGAGTTAGTATACATCATTGGGTGGTATGAGGGGCATGGCCCCTCAATTTGTTGGGTTTGTTGTACTGTAGTGTGTATCGCTTGGTATGTTGGCCTACTAAATTAGCGCCCTGGGAAAGTATTCACTGATTTGATCATTTGATGAAAGGGCAGTTCACTAAATAGGGGTCACTGAATAGGTATTCACAGAATAGGTGTTTCAATCAAGTGACATAGACCACCTTTCTCTTACTTTTGCATACCTGAATTTCTGTATTAAGTCTCTTAGCTTAATCTAATAATTCATTTTAAGTGGAAACAAGCAAGTATGGGACCATCGAATATAATGAAGTCTTCATTTACCAATAAATGTTTCAACAGGCTCTTTTTTCTCTTACATTTTCATGGAGACAAGCTGATAAAAGGGCTAAAAGCGGATAAAAGGACCATCAGACAGTGATTTCTGAACACAGACAACCCTCTCCTCCTACCACCCAACACTAAAATCTGTGAGAGATGCACTTATATAGCCAAACTGGAAGCAAAGCTCTCTTCACCCAAGACTGGACTAGACAGTCAAGAGGCGAAGTTAAACACTTGCAGCACACCACACTCATCACATAGTCCCCCAAAACCTACACCACCAAAATACACACACACAAACACAAAACACACACCTACATTCGCGGAGGCTCTCAATAAGAATCTGCCCAAGCAACAGGGACCTCAAAGCAGAAACGCAAGCAACCTCCACCCCCCAACACAATCTAAATGACACATAGCCCACAAACTCAGTGTGCCACTCAACTACAGCCCATAAGGCTTAACAACCTACCCAACACTTACGTCATAGGTGACCCTATAGTCAGGCACACTGATGTTCCACTCACCAGGCTAAACAAGGAGAAAGTTCCTGTCAGGTGCCAGGATCCGCCACATAATGCATGCACTCAGGTCACTCCACAACAAGTACAAATATGACTCTGTCATTGTCCATGTTGGTGTGAATGACCTGAGACGTACCTCCCTGGACTACATGAAAAGAGACATGGAGGAGCTCTCCGATCTTGTAGCTCAGGCAGTTATGACCTTATCCCTGAGTAGCATCTTGCCATCACCCAGAATGATACTACAGTACAAGGACAAAATGACTGACTTTAACAATTGGCTAAGCTTCTACTGTCATTCTAAGGGGATCCAGTATCTGTCTGCCTGGGATGACATGATCGACAAACCACAATGCTTTGCCAGAAATGGCCTGCACCTTTCACCCTTGGGATTCTGGATACTGGCTAAGGCTCTTGCCACCCTTATAGTGCCTTTTTTAGGCAAGGTTCAAATGACAAATTCACCTCCGTAACAGGTACAAGCAAGCAAAATCTGAGGGTAATGCTTCTTAATGCTAGAAGTCTACACCTCAAAATGCACTCACTCAAGGCACTCCTTAAAATGGAGAACATCGACATCTGTGCAGTGACAGAAACCTGGTTCAAGGCTCCAGAGAGCACCCCTGCATTACCAGGCTATAATTCATGAAAAACAAAAAAGTGGCGTGCTGAGTCGCTGTACGCCAATGGATCAAGGAACGCCAACAGTTCACAAAACCAAACTAAATAATGCAGGTGCTAGTGATATATCCACAGGTCGCAGAGCTGATAAAACGAATCCAGTTTATTCAAAACACAATACAAGGTTAAGCGCTTTCACACACATAGTGTGTGCTTCATCAGAACAATATTTGATAGTTTAAACAAACTTTAAATATGTGATTTGGCGCCAAACTGCTGTAACACATTTAAAGCTACAACACCTTATTATATGCATATAAAGCTTAATATAATTCCATATTATAACACTCAAAGTTGAACAGCACATTTAAAAAATATATAAAAAATATATTATACTAATTATATTATAATGTATTCGTAGATAATTAATCCACCACATATATACCAGTACTTTTAACAAAATACAATAAAATATATAGATATGTACATCCTCTCCATATCAGTGTGTATTTTGTATGTAATATGTTAAAAATCAGTATAAATATCAATTAATATTCTAATGACCATTACGATAACACCATACCCCCAATATAACACACTAAATAAATATTGTAAATATAAATATTATATTTACAATATTTATTTAGTGTGTTATATTGGGGGTATGGTGTTATCGTAATGGTCATTAGAATATTAATTGATATTTATACTGATTTTTAACATATTACATACAAAATACACACTGATATGGAGAGGATGTACATATCTATATATTTTATTGTATTTTGTTAAAAGTACTGGTATATATGTGGTGGATTAATTATCTACGAATACATTATAATATAATTAGTATATTTTTTATATATTTTTTAAATGTGCTGTTCAACTTTGAGTGTTATAATATGGAATTATATTAAGCGTTATATGCATATAATAAGGCGTTGTAGCTTTAAATGTGTTACAGCAGTTTGGCGCCAAATCACATATTTAAAGTTTGTTTAAACTATCAAATATTGTTCTGATGAAGCACACACTATGTGTGTGAAAGCGCTTAACCTTGTATTGTGTTTTGAATAAACTGGATTTGTTTTATCAGCTCTGCGACCTGTGGATATATCACTAGCACCTGCATTATTTAGTGTGGTTTTGTGAACTGTTGGCGTTCCTTGATCCATTGGCGTACAGCGACTCAGCACGCCACTTTTGTTTTTTTTAGTTTTTTTCGCTGCTGTTGGTTATCAGGCTATAATTCATACCACACCTTTCGGCCACCTAACCTGGACCGAAACACTAAAGGGGGAGGTGTGTCCATATTCATTAAGGATATCCACACCTCCAGGCTAGTTGCTCAGCATAATGCATCCAAGATTATCCAAGTGCAACTAACTCTGGGCAAGACCGCAATCCAAACTATAGCTTGCTACAGATCCACCACCATGCCCCAGGATTCCCACTCCTCATTTCTTGACAGACTGGAAAATATTAGGGTACCACCTAACACCATAATAATGGGTGATTTCAACTATCCCACCATTAACTGGGAAAACTACTCATGTACCAACTCTTGTGCTCAACCTTTTCTGGAATTTATAAATTCCAATGCCTTGGATCAACTTATCCACACCCTCACCAGGGACAGCAACATCCTAGACCTGGTCATTACCAACATGGGCAACCAGTGTTCCACACCAGAGGTCAATTCCTCGTTGGTCAGATCCAACCAGAAGCTAATCACCCTAAACATCCACATCCTACCCCCACCTCCATTAGGGAAACCACCGTAAAAAATTTCTCCAAAGCCAACTTCATGCTTCTTAAGACAGAAGTGGCAAACTTCACGACATCCACGCTGACGGACAATAGAGGCACGACTGCTGAATCCTATACAAAAGCACTTTATAAGCACTTACACGAGTGCATGGATTGTGCAATCCCTAACAGAACCAAGATGCTATCCTCCAAAAAAAGGAAGCCAACCTGGTGGCCCCCTGCCATAAACAAACTCTACAACAGAAGAAAGAAACAGTCGCAAAAAAAAAAGAGTAAAATCCCATGATTGGAGGAACTCCGTGGTCAGCCTCAGTAAGAAGCTGAGATCCCTCATAAAATCCTCCAAAGCTAGTTACGAAAACAAAATCGCCACTGATTCTAAAGACAACCACAAAGCATTCTATAGCTATGTCAAGAATCTCAATGGCAACACTCAGATCTGCTCTGAGTTACTAAATATACACTAAATATGGCAATAAAAATACAGAACCAACTGATATTGCCAACATCCTGGCAGATAGGTTCAGTGCTAACTTTACCACTCTTTCACCTCCTAAAGGACCCATCTCTATACTGGAAGAATGCAAAGTTCCTGTAATCACGGCTGCACAGGTAAAAAACACACTCTCTAAAGCCAAGAACACAGCATCCAAGGGACCTGTCAACATCCCAGGCTACGTTCTACATGAACTACTGAACGAACTGGCACCCCACCTAAGTACCATGTTCAATCATAGCCTCACCTCAGGCTTTGTACTCACTGAATGGCGCACAGGTAGTTATCCTACTCCACAAAGGGGGAGCCACCACAGACCCCGGGAACTACCACCCCATTAGCCTGATGAGCCTGGTCTGCAAGGTTATGGAACGTATCATCATGGAACTTATAAACAATGACATTGGTAATCTCCAAACTCTGGCCCCTACCCAGTTCGGGTTTGTAAAAGGCAGATCATGTCTCCTAAACTTGAGAGACTTCTTTAAAGCAGTCACCAAAGCCATAGATGAGGGTAAGGTGGTTCACACAGCCTATCTAGCTCTCGCCAAGGCTTTCGACACCATCCCCCACTCTGGAATTATAGATAAACTCACTAAACTAGGTATAAATCCCTATGTCACAAGATGGGTTGCCAACTGGCTCACTGTCAGAACCCACACTATGAAAGTAGCACACACTAAATCCAACTTCAGACCAGTGACAAGTGGAGTACCGCAGGGTTCAGTCCTAGGTCCTCTCCTGTTTGGTATCTACTTCTCTGAAGTACAGGCTAATGCAGAAGGTCTTTGCCTAACAAAGTTTGCAGATGACTGCAAACTAGGAGCCATAATCAAAACTCCTAACAATCCTAACATCCTGTAAAAGGGCCTCAGTGAGACAGATGCCTGGTGTCAAAGCCATGGCCTCAAGCTCAATGCCAAAAAGTGCATTGTCATCCCTTTTGGTAAATGCTCTGTAGACATGAACTACCACATAGGCGGTAGTCTACTTAACACCGAAAGTGTGATAAGACACCTTGGAACACAGGTGGACAGTAGTCCCGCCTTTGATAATCGCATCACCACAGTAGTCAGGAAATTCTTCTACGTGGCACACCTCATCACAAAAGGTTTCGCATCCAGGAAGAGAGGTCATTGTTCCCCTCTACTCATTACTCATTAGACCCATTATAGAGTACAATGCCCCTTTTGGTATGTACCTCACAAGACATCTACAACAACTGGAAAGGCCACAGAAATACCTCTCAAAGAGGATTACTGGCCTCAAACAAAAGCCCTATGCAGACGGTCTCAAAAAACTCCAGTTTTACTCTGTCGCATATCGCCTACTCAGAGGCGATCTCTGCCTAACATACAAAGCTATGTCAAACCCAGAGCTGTTGGACATGCTCCACTTAAAGAAATCCCAATCCCACCGAGCTACACACTCTAGGGACCTAAACCTTGTCACCACAATAAACAGAACATGCTGGAGGGATAGATTCCTGTCCCAGAGACTTCCCATACTCTGGATCAAACTACCTAACTAAATCAAACAAAGCTACCCATTAGCACTAAAGAAAAATCTTGATGACTGGATGGGAGATAGGAAATTCACCCCAGGAATCACTTCTGTGGCTCTACTTGACAGGGGCACAGGAAAATTATTTTCTTCAGTGGCAAAAGCTAGGGTACCTTTTGGCTAGGCTTATATTGGCCCTAGGGCCAATAGCCTAGTACTTACCTATGAAAGTATGCAAGTATTTTTCATATCTGGGGAGGGGGAATAAAGACAAAAATGAACAGACACCAATTAATGTTAAACAGAAGCACAGACAATAACATGCTTGTTAGCATAGATAACCTCAATTTCAGGTTAATTGGGGCTTGCATTAGCAGCCCTCTATTTGGGACAAATGTTCCTATTAGGAGGATTAAACTTCATTATTTGAACATGTACATAATTATGTGTGGTTGTACTAAGTTAACAGGTTATAGGGCTGTTCTGGGGGTGTGTTTGGCTTTTTGTTTGAGGGTTTTTATTAAAACAAAAAAAGTCTAAAATGTGACACAGGGTCCAATGCTGATAGGTTATTCTTTACACAGTTGTTTCTTAACAAAACCTTAAAGGATGCATTTATCACAAAAGCTGGACAGAGATACCTAAAATGTCATTTATAACAGGTGGGAATAATGACTTTCTTGCTACAATGGCAACACCTTCCAAGAATGATCTCACAGGTATGTACAAAAAGGAAAGCATACTTAATTATATTAAAAAATGCATAGTGAAAATAGCAATGCTACATGAGGCACATTTGGAAAGAACTGAGAATGTAAATCTGATAAAGAAAGGATGAATATTCTGCAGAATATCAGGAACAAAGGAAAAGAGAAGTACTTATATTAATTGTCAAAGGAGCTATGGTAGTAATAGAAGAGGGAAAAAAGATAATGGCAGATTTGTGATAGTAAGGGGTTACTGGCAAGATATAAGGATTTAGCTGGCATGTATTTATATTCCACCTAAAACTGCTACTTTAGAGGTTAAAAACTGGGGGTAAAATAATCAGCTTTCAACAGGGAATAATTACTTATAGGTGGGAATTGAACTTGATTTGCAACAATAAGGATGTATCTGGGGGGGGGGGGCTAGAAGGGAAAATAAAACGAGGGTAGATTTCTGAAAAAAAATTCTGAAAATATTTGGTATGAAAAAATGTGAATTCGGCAATAGAAACTCTGAAAGAATTTACATATTATTCTCCGAGGTACAATAATTGGGCTAGACTTGACAGAAATTATATATCACAGAAACATGTACATTTAATTGAGAACTTTGAAAAACATCCAATAAATATTTCAGATCATTTACCATTAATTACTAAGATAAAAATGCAGGGTAATGAACTAAAGATGAGACACTTTTGTTTTCTCACCTACCTTTTAAAAAGATAAGAATTTAAACAATGAGTAAGGAAATTATCTAAGAGTTATTAGGGGAAAATAGACAGTACTCCAGAAGTTGTAGTGAGATGGTAAAATGAAAGTGGGGTTTTAAAAACAGGTTAGAAACAAAAGGAAAACAGATCTGGTTAAGAAGTAATAATAATTACTTAGAAGGGCTGATAAAGGTTAATGTATTCCAAAACAAAGGGAATCTCACAGAACAAGAAGACGTGCAACTGCTGAGTGCTAAAGGGAAAATAAGGGAGTACCTGGATAATATGCATGAATTTAGAAAGACTGCTGTTAAGCAACTGCTTCTTTTCCATAATGCCTCCAGAGCACAAAAACCTTTGGGACAGCTTGAGCAACAGAACGTAGAAAGGATTGTTGCCAAAGTTAGGGAGCCTATAACAAGAAAAATAACCAGAGATACTGTAGCGGTATTACAGATATTTTGGAAATTTTATGAAAATTTGTACAAAGCAGAGAAGTAGGGAAATCCAGAAAAAGCATAAATGGAAATATTTATGGAAGACATAAATATGCACCACGTTTAGAAGTAGAAGAGGCTCAACAACTAACAATTAAGATAAGGGGAGATGAGATAAAATGGTGATGTATAACCAATCTGCAGGAAAGTCTCCAGGGACAGATGGTATTCCGATGGAAGTCTAGACACTAGGAGGGAAGAAAGTGATAAGATGTGGAAGGCTTTGTTTAACAGCATTTGAAAAGGAGGGGAGGCACCAACATCCTGGAAAAAGCTGAGGTGGCTGTAATACATAAAGATGATAAAGACCCATCAGATCCAGCTTCATTTAGGCATATTTCAATTCTAAACCATGATTAATTATCTCATTCGTTATTATTATATAGTTTTGATTATCTCATTCATTATTATTATATAGTATTGATTATCTCATTCGTTATTATTATATAGTTTTGATTATCCCATTCGTTATTATTCCAACGGGACATTTATTCTTTGAGAACCACATATATATTTGCATGATTATAAAGTGTTTATGTCTACAATGGTTAAAAAATGGCAAAGTTGATGCCAAAAAAATCAATAGATATGGACCAATATGGTTTTGTGGAAGGGAGGCAAACATTTGATAACATTACTAGCATAATGATGATCCAGAGGGACGTAGATTATAAGAAGATTCCACTGTTATTGGCAGGTCTTGATACAGAGAAAGCATCCGACTGAGTAAGCTGGGATATGATTAGGGAACTGGAAGTATCTACATTTCCTAATACGATAATAATGTTAATTAGAAGGCTATATGAGGGATCAGAGGCAAAAAAATCAAAGTAGGGGGGTTCCTTTCTAAAACGTTTTGCCTAAACAGAGGAACCAGGGTGTCCCTTTCTCCTTTATTTGTGTTATACTTAGAATCACTGGCAAAGAAAATAACGGACTCAGAAAGTCAAGGTTATGACTGGTATGGCTCTTAAGAAAAGTTGTCTTTATTTGCAGATGATATTATTTTGTACCTGATGGAACCAGGAAACATTTTAGTATCAAGGAATATTCAGATACAGTTCCTGCTTTTTTTGGGGGGGTATGAACTTAATGAATATAAAACAAAGGCTATAGCTATAAACTATGCACCCACATATGACTTGGTTCAGCAATACCCATATTTATGGGGACATGATAACATGAAGCATTTAGGAGTTCAGATTAAAAAGGATTTAGTTATGGCAGCTAAGGATATGTGAGAAGAGACAAAACAAAAGATAATACAAAAACTGTGAAACTGGAAGTTGTTGTCTATGGATATGGATAAGATACAAAGCAATAAAAATATTTTTAGTCAGTTTAGTTTTATACACAGGTCAGGCATATTTTTATCAACCAGAGGATAAGTTGTGGATAGTAATTAATAAAAGAGTTCAAGGCTTTTATTTGGGAGGGGAAGAGGTCAAGAGTCAAATGGGATAAATTAATCCTCCCAGTAGAACAAGGAGGTTTAGGATTAACTGATTTGAAGGGATGTTTTAGAGCTTCACAGTCAAGGTACTTGTACATAACACAAGCAGAAAGCTACAATTCAAAGTGGAAAGGAATGATGAAAAAAGCAGGAGGGTAATTCAAGAAATAAGGAAAGAATGGGCTTTTGAAATCAGATCCTTAAGTAGATTAACAACAGTCATACAGAATATTATACGCAAAGTAGCAGAAAATATATTAAGAACTAAGCTGACATGGGAATGCAAAAAAGGAGATTCTGCTGATAGGGATGACTGCAATTAGGAGTACACAGAATAGACATGAGGGGGCTAGAATTTACTGGAGGAAACTGGGAAAGAAAAAGGGTATTGGAAACAAATAATTACTGAAGGAAAGGTAAAATAAAAGGGAAAAGACCTAGAAGACATTTGGATTGCAGACTAGTGATTGCCTTCCCTATCAAGGATAGCTATCAGAGTATAGACAAAGAGAATATATGGGAATCCTAAATGAAAGACCTGCACTGGCTGAGTTTTTTAATTGAATCTAAAACAGAAGCTGCTGGTAAATGACATAATTAGTAAGGCGCATATATATTTCACTATAACTACAGGAATCAATCATAAGAGGTACGAAAAGATTGGGAAGAGAAATTAGACATGCAATTCTCAAAGGAACAATTGGAGGGGCATATGTAGGACTCAAATATGCAACAAAATCTAAAAGATTTAGGATTTTTGCCTGGAAATGTTTACATAATTTATTAATCTTTGCTTAGCTTATATGATACACAATAGATGTGAATTATAATGTCTGCAAACGTAGACGTAATATGGCTACATTACTTTTAAATAAATGCAAGGTTGCCTGTGTCATAAGTAAAAATTCAGTAAAGGTGTTTTGTGGCTGGGTCGGGTGTGGGAATGATGTACGGAATTTTAAAAGACTGAGGAATTTTATATAACCTGTCTTTTTAAGCATCAGGAAAATTGTAGACAGTAACACATCCGCTAAAGGAGACAGAACAGGAGGAATGGGTGTAGGTTGTGGAAAATTCGTCTTTAACAACTCATAGTATTTTCTCTGGGGCTGAAAAACCTCAGTGTTCTCCCACTGAGAAAACTGGCACATTGTAGCAACAGTCTCAGAGATACCAAAACCCCCACCAGGACAATCAAAAACTGAGCTCTCCTCCAAGTCGGATTTAGAAATCTGAGGAAAAGCGTGGATCCATCCCTGCATCTTCCTGTTCAGATTCAGAATCTTAAATATCTTCAGGAAAAGAAGAATCCCTGTTTCTTTTACTAAAAAAGTACTTTACAAGAAGGATCAACAGCCTGAACTAAACTGTGAGCCAGACTCAGTAAACTACTCCTATCCAAAGAAATTTGATAAGGAATAGATACATGCTTAGTTTTCTTTTTGATAGGAAAAATGGGGCCAACCATGTTACTAATGGTAGAAGATGCTTCCTCAGGGATGGGCACAGCTTTCTAACACAACAGGGAAACCTTCCCTGTTCCCTCTCACAGGACTAACTAAAGTGGGTTTCCTTTGCCCACTGAGGGGGACCCCAAACAGCCACAGAGGGTGCGACTATCTCCCAGTCAATAGTGGCTGTAAGTGCTACACCAGAAGGATCCAGGTAAAAGATGAGTGGTCTGAGGTACAACAAACAGTCATATCATAGTCACCCACCTGTGAGTGAGGTAAATTGCTAGCCTCCTGTTGTGGCAAAGGCTGTTTGCTTAGTTTTTTTCTTTTTCTGGCTGGAAGAAGGGCAGACCATCGGACCAGTAGCCTGTTCCATGGTCAACCTGAAAATGGTGCTTCTTTCACATGGAAGGCAAGCAGTAATTTTTGGTAAACTGTACCAGTCCACAAAATTTACTTTTTTGACTGAAAAAAAACAGTAAAAAGCACCTTAAAGCACTATGCCAGCCCCACAAAAGAAAAAAAAACTATTTCTCCACAGAAAATAAGTTTTCAGTTACTCTGCACTACTTTTAAACTGACAGAAAAAAACAAGTGCTCCATTTAAAAGTATATTACAGTCTCAAAACAGTCCATTAAAGCAAATCACTGGTACCTTTAAAACTTATTTATTGACATTTGTTTGCTGGAAAAATCCAAATGGGCACAGATGTCCTTTTTTAGTGGAGACCTGGACAGAAAAACTCTAAGGTATTATATTTAACACAATCAATATTTACAATAACAAAGTTTATAGTAATACATAAATTTTATAAACTTTTACTCCTTTATCTTTATTCCTAATGCTCTACTTTACTCTGCTCCCACTCCTCCTTGCTTCTCTCTCTTCCACTTCATCCCCCTATAGATGAACCTATTTAGATATGGTTTCTATTCTCCTGTCCTCTTCTTATCCACATCCCCATCTGCCCCCTGCGACTCATCTGCATCTTCTTCCTTCATGGCATCACTGGAAAAGTACTCTACTTTTTTAGGCTTTCTATTCCTTCTTGTACCTACCTTTTCTACCCCTTTCTCAGCAGTAATCTGTTTCTTATTTTGTTTGCATCAGGGTTTGCAGACCGTTTTATTTTTTTTTCTGAGTGTACATCTATTAAGTCTGTACATTGAGATTTTAATGTAGATATAGTTACTCCTGTATTTTATGTCATATTACTGAAGTTTTCTATACTTTGCTTCACCTCGGAATAATATTTGTTCTGTAGATTTTCTCTCCGGGACTCTGGTGAAAAAGGGCACATGCTCAGTCAGACTTACCAGGTTAACAAATGTCAAAATAAATAAATAATGTGGTTTCAGTAAATACAAAGCATAACAGTCAATATAATAAAAAGGTGTACTGATATTCACAAACATTACATTTACAAGCCTTCGACTGAGACTTTACAGATACAAGAGTGGTGTACATGATAGGTAGGAGTAATTTAAGAAATACAGTAGAGTGCAGTATTAGAAGAGATAAGCAAGTGTAACTGTTACCAGAGTAGTAGTGATATAGTAATTTGGTTGTGCTAATTAGAAATAGGTATAGTACTTTCAGAAGTACAATAAAGTTAAGTATTAGAAGGGAATAAGCAGGTTAAGTGGTTTCATTATTTAAAAGGGAGGTATAAGAAAGGTGATGACAGGTGTTAGATAGCTACGACCCACAAGAGGAGCAGGGACAAAGCCAAGAGGCAGAGAGGAAGTCTTTAAGTAATGGTTTGAAAAGATGAAGGTGTGTGTGATAGACCTGACTGACATAGAAATTGCATTCCAAGCTTAAGCTACACTATTGGAATACAGACTGACCTCAGCAGCGCTTTGTGGTTTGTAGATGGTAAGCAGTTGTTTATATGACTGAAGGTGATGACTGAGCTGTGTATAAAAGATAGGTGGTTAGGAAGCTTGAGGCAGTTAAGAAACTGAAGAGGAAAGTAATAAAATACCATCAACATTAAAAAAAAAAAATTGAAGTTTTTTTCTCCCCAATGGGAACTTCTCTGTCCAGTTTAGGAAAGCACGATCCGACTGAAAGCCTCAGAGGAGCACACTCTTCAGCAGCAGTAAAGATCTGAAGGGCATCCCACCCAAACTGGTCTTTTAGTCAACTCAAACTCCTTGAAAATTTGGTGCATGGAAGGTGCCCTGAAGCTCTGGAACTGGCCGGCTGTTATATCTTTGGCAGGATACTCCATATAGCTAAGGCTACTGCAGCAGTGATCAATATGATGGACATACATAAAGACTGAAGTTCTGAAGCTTGATGGCAAAAAACATCACCAGCAATGCTGTCTTCTAAGACAAGGTTGCTGGTGACGATAATGCTGTCTAAGACAGACACTTCAGTGGAACAAAATACGTCTCTTCAGAAGAAGGCTATGTTATCGGAGTTTAAAATACCTCATATGGGATAACTTTGGTGTTAATGTAGAAAACTGTCCCTCACTAGTTTATTAGAATAGCTCTCAGTCTGTTTGCCACTGTAACATTCTAACGGATTCTGTCAGGTTTTTTTTAATTCTATTTGTGGGGGGGTGGGTGGGTGGGGGGGCACGCATCCTTTCTTACTCTCCTCCCTTAAAAACTGGGAAGACGGTTAAGAAGGGGTGGTACTACCCCCACTTCTTGTGTTCCCTATTAAAAGAATACATGCTAAAATAATCATCTTTTTCACTGCAAAGCTGGGACTAACAGTAGTGCCAACAGCAATTCAGGACAGTAATGGAAATTATGATTACAGAAAAGCAGATGTTGTGGGGCAGTTATGCTAAGCCCATTGTATATTACTGCTAAATCTTCACCACAGGAGGTCAAGGTGGCTCTCAAGAAGACAAACCAGCAGAACAAAACAATACACTTTAACAGAAACATAAAGATCCTCCTCGAGAAGTATGTATGGCATTTCAAAGCAAATAGCAGATCTACATAAAACAGAGAATGTCCATCTGGACAGCACCAGCCAAACACATCTTCCATTTCAACGAATAACATTAAATAATGCCAGGGCTACTTTATTCATAAGTAATTACCAATTTCCTGCAAATTCTGAGCCACATTTGGTGAATACAATTCACAATTAGGTACTACAATATCAGCAACCACACTATCAAACGCAGACTGGGAGAGGAAGGGTAAAGGATCCTGTCTTGCTGTTGCCATAACAGATCCTCCTTCAGAAGTCCTTTTTCATTGCATTCTTTATTATCTCTACAATAATAGCAAAATTCATTAATTAAAACACAAAACAAAGTGTGTCCTGGCAACCACATTCTCGTCCCTCCACCCTTTTCATACCAATCTTGACCCAGTGTTGCCAGCTATTCAGATGTTACAGATAGCTCACCCATTTCTATAAAATAAATTAATGTCATGTTTAGTGTATATGCAGACAATCTTTTATTAACAACTGCAAACATTTCACAATCTCTGGATTCTTTTTTTTTTTTCATTTTTGTAATAAAATTCTCTATAATATGGGTTACACTGTCAACTATAGAATCCAAACAAAAAAAAAGACACTCAGCAATTTGATCTTTTTCATAACTTCTTGAATGGCAATGATTTTGATTTATCTTTTAACCTGAGAGCGGATTTAAATTCTATTGATTTTCTTAATGTGCCACTTATGAAACTAAGGGGACAGTCCTGTTGAAAGATCTACTTTTGGAAACCCTTTGTCAAAAATTATTTTTTAATTTGCAGTAAATTCTCACCCTAACTGTATGATGAACAACATCCCCTTATTATAAATGATGCATATTAAATGCATTTGTTCCAATATTCAAGGCTGTGAGGTACAGTTAAATGATGTGGCTCAAAGTTTTAGGAAAATAAATTATGATCCAAAATGTATAACTAGGCAATTAATTTATTAACATACAGTAACATGGTATGTTCCAGTGAGGTTGGGAAGAACAGATTTATTACTTATGGTACTGATGTTTTCATATTAAGAACATTATCCAACAACACTGACAAATTTTACTTGTGGACCTATATACTGTTTATTTTTGGGTACTGACTGTAAATTTTCTTTCAAAAAGTCTCAGTCTTTAAGGGTATTTTGGCATGTCAAAGTCTCCTTCTGGTCGGAGATCCACTTCCAATATTAATGATGGTTTTCCTTGCAGACATTGTAAACACTGTCAAGTGATTATTAAAACTTCTATTTTTTTCATAAGAGTTTCTAACATTAAATATCCGACTGCTAAGCAAATCACTGCCTCACTATCACAAGTAATGTATTTATGCAATACATTCTATAACAGAATGACTTCGCATATTTTTAAACTAAGGGTAGTGAACACTGGGCATTCTTGGCACGTGATGTGGCTTGTGATGGTCACATGATTAACTTTATTACTTACTGTGAATCACTTTTGGTAGCACTCACACTGAAAAGCATAAGCAGAACCAGTCTCTCTCTGTACAGCTAAATTACAGATCTTGGACAATACTGTGGGAGATCTTGTGTTTTTTTTTTACACTGCCAACTGAACAAGATTAAACTTTTACTGCTAATACCTTTCAAGTATCATTTTACTGTAATTCTTTTCGTCAAAGCTCAGTTCCTCATGCTAGGAGTGTGCTTCTCATTTAGAACATTCAACTGAAAACAAAGCACAGAGGTTATTCAACAATGAATACAATGGCTCAAATTGCACTAGTCACATTTTCGCTATTTTGAATAATTAATTTTCTAAATATGTACCATATTTATCCGTAAATAAGACCTAACCAGAGAATAAGGCCTAGCATGGTTTTCTAGGGTGGTCATGATATAAGCCCTACCCCAAAAATAAGCCCCAGTTAAGATAGCCAACAACACACGACAGACGTGTTGAATTATAAAATAATATTGACACCTGTTGACTGAGGTTATTGCACTCTGCTCACCATTTTTGGACCATGCAGACACCCATCTTCTTCTCTTTGTAGAAAGTCATAAGATTCTTTCCCTGGAAGTCCTCCACGATTCTTACTGTAACCCTAATCCTCACTCTCACTTGATGGTTGAGATCCTTGGCCCATAAACACTGGCAAGTGTACTTTGGTCAAAGTACAGACAACCAACGTAAAACATGCTCACTTGATAATGAGCTGTGGTGTCTTCTTAACAGTCACCATTTTGTGTTGCCACTCCTATCTCGTAAGTCTTCAATTAGCGCCCCCCCCCCAGACAAGATGAGTGCAAAAAGAAAGAGCTATTCCGTCGAGTACAAGAAAGGAATTGTGGAGGACTCCCGGGGAAAGAATCTGATGGCTTTCTGCAAAGAGAAGTTGTTGGATCTCTGAATGGTTGGAAAATGGCATTCAGCGTACGATAACCTCAGTCAACAGGCCGATGAGCGAAATGCTAAGAAGTGCAAGTGTGGATCAGGTCGGCAACCATTACTTCCTGAGCTGGAAGACATCATCTGTGAATGGATTGCTAACAGGAGAGCAAAGGCTTTGGTTGTGTGCAGGCTGATATTCAAGCATTTGTCCTTGCAATGGCACCACAGTTAAAAATATCCCCAGAAGAATTCAATGCATCACAACCTTGGCTTGATGGCTTCCTTCAGCAATATGAACTATCTCTAAGAAGATCAACAACACTGCTCAAGCTGGAAGATACTGAAGTTATTAAAACGTGGACTTGCATTCAAGTCCTTTGTTGATGGCATCGACTTTTCTAAATACCAACTCCCCAACATGATTCTTATGGATGAAACTGCAGTGTTTATGGGCCAAAGATCTCGAACAACAATTGATCAGAGGGGTGCCTCTTCAATCTACATTCCCTCCACTGGTTACGAAAGTGCACGTTATCTGTATTTTGGCAATTTGAATAGATGGAAAGAAAACCCCACCTCTAATCATTAGTAAGGGCAAGAAAGATAAGATTGAACGTGTTTCAGGCATTTACATTCTTGAAACTGAAAAAGCCTGGTGCACACAAGCAGTTATAAGGAAGAGGGTCGAAGTAATGCTGCCACTTGTTTTGCGAGGTGGCGAAAGAGGTCTGTTAGTCTGGGATTCAGCCAGCACTCACCACGCTAAAGATATGAAGAAATTCCTCGCACGGAGTAGAACAGATCAAATAATGATTCCCACAGGAATGACTGCCTATCTCCAGACTCTTGATATTGCAATAAACAAGCCATTCAAGGACCATATGCACATGGAAATCAATGACTACACAGAAAATAGAATGGAGAAAAATCAGCATGGAAACTTTGTGAAGCCTAGCCTGCAACAGGTCGTGACTTGGGTGAAAGATTCATGGGATAAAAATCACTGACAGCTGTGTTGCCAATGCACAACGAGCAGGCTACTTGGACAAGCAGTGCTCATTTAAGGAGAGCTCTTTTGCTAGGCATGACAGATTGGGGCCAAAGGCTCTACAGGAAATGGAGTCGCAAGAAATTCAGGCCTGAATTCAGGGGTTGGAGACTTATAACAATGTTCCAGAAGATGACATGACTGTATTTGAATAACTTTTCCGTTATCGTGGCAACAGAATGGATTGCTTCTGCTTTCAGCTGCCAGCAAGCTCGTCCTTTTTTTTACTTTACTATATTAAGGTAACGTTTCATTATCAAGGGGCAATTACAAAGTAAGGCCACTAGTTCCCAGACTTCATTTTTATGACTTCAGTCTTCTCTTACGGTTTGGGTTAGGAATAAAGAAAGCATCACCACTCAAAAAGTGGCAGTTATTCACCTGTTTTATCCCCTCCTCCAATGCACAACTATTGAGATTTTTCTGCACTTTCTGTTAAGGATGAAATATTGCACTTTGAAAGCCAAGGTGTAGACATTCTGAAGTTGAAATGTTTGTTGCATTGTTTCTGTAGAATTCTCACACAACTGTTAATGCGTTACCTAGAACTGTTGCCCAGTAATGGAAAAGTACCAAATAAATGTTAATTTGTGTACATGAATAAATGTAGATTTGTGTACATGAATAAATGAATAAATATAGATTGTTGTACAGGGGGAGAGGGTAAATAAGGTATCCCCTGATAATAAGCCCTAATGCATATTTCGGCAGAGGAAAAAGTATAAGACCTGGTATTATTTTCGGGGAAATACAGTAATTAGTTTTCCTTGCTGCTACTCTCTATATGCAAAAGTAAAGAGAGTTTGGCACACATTTATTTGGAGGAAAGACTTCTGTGCATATCATGGCAACTGTCTATAATAACCCAACGAGGATGTGCAGGCAACCAGGAGATGTCATCAACAGCCAACCAGCATACAACCGGGTAGATGGAAAAAGAAGTAAATCCAAAATGAATAATCCAATTTCAGTTTATTGAGACAACGAAGATGACCTAGGTTTCGTTCGAAAACGAACTTCTTCAGATAAACATCCTGCATTAAGCAACTTCCTTATATACAATGCTTTGTACTCAATTACTTCAAATTGACCCGTAATTAATCAGGTTATATTAATTAACTATATTAAATGCACAGTAACTTTTAAAAAATGAACTATACTCTTATAATACGTACTAAATAACATCACAACCTAACATACTAACTATCCTACTTATCATACACACTGTAAACATGATAATAATAAAAATAAAATTAAATTGAATGTAATGTAATGATGAAGATATAAAAAATGAAATAGATTAAATAACAACTTAATTCATATTAACTGTAAAATGCAAGTAACTTCATATATGATTTCTTACCAAGTATAGAATGTTAAAATCTCATACATAAAATTGTACCAAATATATTAAAATAAATGAATATAAATGTATAATTATAAATTTACATGTGCATGAAGAAAATAAGTGTACACGATGCTGATTGCATCGTGTCCAACTCAAACTATTTCCCTTTTATCATATTGTTTTTCAATATTGGCTTAATAGTACAAAATTCATTTAAACCTGGTATATTACATGCGTCTAGAAATATCTGCCATTTCAACTCATAAATATCTAGATCATGTGTAGTAACTCTACCTTGTATATCATATATTAAATTTTGAATAACACAAAATTTAAATTTGTGTCCATCATTACCTTGTATGTGTCTGGCAAGGGCATTGGTTGTTTTTAAATTTTTAATATCTAAAAGATGTTCCCTCACTCTATCCCTAAAATGTCGGGCAGTCTTCCCGACATAAAACGAATCACAATCCTGGCATAGTGCGAGGTATACTACATTGGATGTATAACAGTTGTAATGCCCTGTTATTTTAATGTTACAAGTATTTACAACTATATTGTCATTGGTGCAATAGATGTAGGGGCATATGGTACATCGACCGCATTTAAAATTACCTGCCGGTCTATGTGTAGTTCCTTTATTGTGGCTATTGTCCCTTTCAAAAATGTTCTTAAATGATGCATCTTTTTTATACACAAATTTCACTCCACCTTGAAACAGGTGTCCCAATTTCTTATCTTTGCATACAATATCCCAATTCCTCTGAATAATGTCCTTTGTAATTTGATAACAATCGTTATATACAGATATATATAAAGGAACATTGTTGAACTTAACTTCTTCCATGTCCACACTGTTACTATTTCCCAAATTTAAAAATGATGAAGTTAATATGGCCTGATATGACCCTATTTTCCTTTTGTATGCCACCTCATTGTATATTTTGGTGCATAACTGTTCGGGATAGCCTCTATTTTGAAACAAATTTGATATGTACATCAATTATTTCACAAATTCCTCTT
The DNA here is from genome assembly GCF_019279795.1 of Protopterus annectens. Taxonomy (NCBI): domain Eukaryota; kingdom Metazoa; phylum Chordata; order Ceratodontiformes; family Protopteridae; genus Protopterus; species Protopterus annectens. The sequence goes on along the minus strand of NC_056728.1, from coordinate 1,794,102,405 downwards.
CATCACTCACCATTCTGGCAGCCCTGACCATTTGTCCTTTAACAATTGCTTTTTTCTGATGGTCAGGGTGCCAGCTATTATAATGCAAGTAAGCATTTGAAAATGTTGGTTTCCTGTATATGTTAGATTTTACCCTTCCCTGTATTTTATCGTAGGATAACATGATATCCAAGTATGAAATTTCTTCCTGACTTATTTCGTGGGTAAATTTAAAAAATCTAACTGTATTATTAATATACAGCAAAAATGATTCCAACATTTTCTTGTCCTCGTCCCAAACAATAAATATATCGTCAAGGTATCTTGTATATATTTTAATATGTTTGTAATACTCAGTTATAAAAATATAATTGGATTCCCAGTAACTCATAATCAAATTTGCGTAAATGGGGGCACAAGCTGCCCCCATTGCCACGCCATTCACTTGTTGGTAATAGTTACCTTCATAATATAAATAATTATTTAATAACACTATTTCCATTAGATTAACCAACATATTTATCCTTCCTTGATCATATATCTTGGTCTCATAAAGCTGCTCTTCGAGCCATATCAAACCTATATCTTGGGGTATAGTTGTGAACAGGTTGCATACATACACCGTAATGAATGAATACCCTTCTTTCATTCTTAGTTCCTTTATTTTCCCCAAAAAGTCCCATGAGTCTTTAGTAATATAAGGGAACTTGGTCAAACATTTCTTAAAATGATGATCCAGAAATTGACTAATAAAACACGTCTTACTCCTCTTCCCATCGACGATGGGTCGAAATTGCAAGTTGTTCAAGCCCTTATGAATTTTGGGTATGCCGAATATTCCACTTATGACTGGGTTACTATTAGCCATATAATTGAATTCTTCTTCAGATATTTCCCCTTGATATAACATATTCTTGAGTGATAAGTCTATCTTTGCGTATGCAATGTATATTTCATTAAGACTAACTTCTACATATGAATCTCCCTGTAGCATATCAGTCATGTAGGATATATATAATCATGTGTGCTTTTTATAACAACACCATTACCCTTATCGGGTTTCATGATCCTTATGTCCCGTTTCTTACATATATCCTTAAACATCTCTTGTTCTTCTTTCGACATATTATGATGTATTTGTTTTTTATATTTTTTGTGAAACTTCCTCATATCATTTTCACTCAATTTCTCAAAAATAGCTATTCTGTCATTCATTGGAGGATTAAATGTACTTGGCCTTTTCGGCATACCATCTTTTTGACTATTTGTATTGTCACTAACTGGACAACCATTAAACCAAGTTTTTAGGTTTAATTTTCGAGTAAATAGTTTTAACTCCAATATGGAATTGACCAAGTTCCCCTTATTACATGGGACAAAATTGAACCCTTTTGCAAATAAATCAACTTGTTTCTCATCCATAATAACTTTCGAGTAATTAAATAACTTAAAGTCACCAACTTGATTCTTTATAATAATAGGATGACTTAACACTGCATGCATTGTATTATCTATAACCTGAGTTTCACCCCGATTAAAATTATGTACATCCACATTCATCATGGGTTCTTCGTAATATACTTCCGGGTCAAAATTAATGTAAAAATTCACATGTAATGACCCATCTTCTGTATCTAATACATTATGTGCCACATCATTCTCTCCACATATGTTATTACAAACTGTTACTTGCTCACCATAACTTAAATCTTTCAGCAACATACTATTGTTTGCATATTCATATGTACTCATATTCATCAAATTTATGGTGTCAGCATTTTCCATATTATCCCCCTGATGTTGCATCAAACACAAATTAGTATTACATTCACCATTTTGAACATTATCTGTAACATTTCTGATTTTAGTCAGTTGCCCCTTGCCAACGTTATGTTCATTAATTCCGGATGAACACAAACTGTTGTTGTCAGTAATCACAGTATGTACTGAAACAAGGTTTGAATCACTGAATATGTTATTAAAAACTAAAGCTGTTGAAACAACATTGTTATGCTTTTCATTCTCGCCAAAAATGGACTTACCCATATCCATCTGGTCTTGACCAACAGAGGTTTCAATAAAAAAACAACCATTTCCACTATAAATGTCTTCATGCACATGTCCCAAATTTCCTTTTCTATAGTTTCTCATGACATCTTCGTGTTCGCTTGTTGTTGTTTGCGTAGTTTCCACCCATTTTTTTGATTCAATAAAAAATCTTTTTTTGGTCGAGCTCCTGTTTGGTGATAACCAGTTATCTCCATAGATTGACCTTGGTTTTTAAGTCTATCGGACCTCCGTAAACAGTCCTCCATTTCACCATCATTCTGCGTACGGGTATCACGGACTTCTCCATCCTCATTACCGGAAATGACGTCAATCTGATCATCACTGTTATACTCTTGCGCCCTTTGTTTATAGTTGCCTTGACAACTCTCAACAGACTTGGATTTAGGATAAATAAGTCCCAGTTCATATCTCTGAATATCTCTATCAATTTTGTTGTTTTTCTTGCGAAAAATATTATCGCAACTCAATTCAACGACTTTAATAATATGCGTGTAGTTGTTGTAATACTGGTCAAATAATAAATCTTTACTGATGTTATTGTTTAATTGTTCCAACTCTTGGGTTAGCTTTACTATTTTGATGTTATTGTACTTAACCATGATCTCCATTAATTTCAGGCCACAGTTGTTAAAGAACTCATGCAATTCCTTCAACATATCATTATTGGTTTCACATCCGTTCGGATATTTCCACATACGTAAGCCTTTCGGCACCATACCTAACTCGCTGTTCCTAGTGAGATAACTGTTTTCTAATTGAGTTCTTTTTAATTTAAAAAGCTTCATCTCGAAACTTTTAAGCATCTCTTTCATAGGTTTGATGTCTGTATTCACAACTGTACCTTTAGTAATTCTGCCATCTCTGAAAGAATAACCATTATTCTTCCATATCTCGTTACTACACAATTCCTTCTTGTTTGAGTTGCTATTGATAATAACTGATTCAGTACAACCATCACCAGTGGAACTGGACCTTGGTGTAGCTTGTGTGAGCGGTAAGCCCAAGCTATCGCCCATATCCATTGTGCCAAGTACTTGTTCTTTGTTGAGCAGTTTATGGATTAATACTGAATGCTCTTTCAGTTGTACCTGTATTTGCTACAGCGCACTCGCTACGTCAACCATTGCACCCTCGTTATCCATGTAAACGCAAACCCAAAGTACAAACAATATATACTTATATACAATGCTTTGTACTCAATTACTTCAAATTAACCCGTAATTAAGGAAGTTGCTTAATGCAGGATGTTTATCTGAAGAAGTTCGTTTTCGAACGAAACCTAGGTAATCTTCGTTGTCTCAATAAACTGAAATTGGATTATTCGTTTTGGATTTACTTCTTTTTCCATCTACCCGGTTGTATGCTGGTTGGCTGTTGATGACATCTCCTGGTTGCCTGCACATCCTCGTTGGGTTATTATAGTTTGTTTGTTGTTTGTACTTTGGGTTTGCGTTTACATGGATAACGAGGGTGCAACGGTTGACGTAGCGAGTGCGCTGCAGCAAATACAGGTACAACTGAAAGAGCATTCAGTATTAATCCATAAACTGCTCAACAAAGAACAAGTACTTGGCACAATGGATACGGGCGATAGCTTGGGCTTACCGCTCACACAAGCTACACCAAGGTCCAGTTCCACTGGTGATGGTTGTACTGAATCAGTTATTATCAATAGCAACTCAAACAAGAAGGAATTGTGTAGTAACGAGATATGGAAGAATAATGGTTATTCTTTCAGAGATGGCAGAATTACTAAAGGTACAGTTGTGAATACAGACACCAAACCTATGAAAGAGATGCTTAAAAGTTTCGAGATGAAGCTTTTTAAATTAAAAAGAACTCAATTAGAAAACAGTTATCTCACTAGGAACAGCGAGTTAGGTATGGTGCCGAAAGGCTTACATATGTGGAAATATCCGAACGGATGTGAAACCAATAATGATATGTTGAAGGAATTGCATGAGTTCTTTAACAACTGTGGCCTGAAATTAATGGAGATAATGGTTAAGTACAATAACATCAAAATAGTAAAGCTAACCCAAGAGTTGGAACAATTAAACAAGAACATCAGTAAAGATTTATTATTATACCAGTATTACAACAACTACACGCATATTATTAAAGACGTTGAATTGAGTTGCGATAATATTTTTTGTAAGAAAAACAACAAAATTGATAGAGATATTCAGAGATATGAACTGGGACTTATTTATCCTAAATCCAATTCTGTTGAGAGTTGTCAAGGCAACTATAAACAAAGGGCGCGAGAGTATAACAGTGATGATCAGATTGACGTCATTTCCGGTAATGAGGATGGAGAAGTCCGTGATACCCGTACGCAGAATGATGGTGAAATGGAGGACTGTTTACGGAGGTCCGATAGACTTAAAAACCAAGGTCAATCTATGGAGATAAATGGTTATCACCAAACAGGAGCTCGACCAAAAAAAGATTTTTTATTGAATCAAAAAAATGGGTGGAAACTACGCAAATAACAACAAGCGAACACGAAGATGTCATGAGAAACTGTAGAAAAGGAAATTTGGGACATGTGCATGAAGACATTTATAGTGGAAATGGTTGTTTTTTATTGAAACCTCTGTTGGTCAAGACCAGATGGATATGGGTAAGTCCATTTTTGGTGAGAATGAAAAGCATAACAATGTTGTTTCAACAGCTTTAGTTTTTAATAACATATTCAGTGATTCAAACCTTGTTTCAGTACATACTGTGATTACTGACAACAACAGTTTGTGTTCATCCGGAATTAATGAACATAACGTTGGCAAGGGGCAACTGACTAAAATCAGAAATGTTACAGATAATGTTCAAAATGGTGAATGTAATACTAATTTGTGTTTGATGCAACATCAGGGGGATAATATGGAAAATACTGACACCATAAATTTGATGAATATGAGTACATATGAATATGCAAACAATAGTATGTTGCTGAAAGATTTAAGTTATGGTGAGCAAGTAACAGTTTGTAATAACATATGTGGAGAGAATGATGTGGCACATAATGTATTAGATACAGAAGATGGGTCATTACATGTGAATTTTTACATTAATTTTGACCCGGAAGTATATTACGAAGAGCCCATGATGAATGTGGATGTACATAATTTTAATCGGGGTGAAACTCAGGTTATAGATAATACAATGTATGCAGTGTTAAGTCATCCTATTATTATAAAGAATCAAGTTGGTGACTTTAAGTTATTTAATTACTCGAAAGTTATTATGGATGAGAAACAAGTTGATTTATTTGCAAAAGGGTTCAATTTTGTCCCATGTAATAAGGGGAACTTGGTCAATTCCATATTGGAGTTAAAACTATTTACTCGAAAATTAAACCTAAAAACTTGGTTTAATGATTGTCCAGTTAGTGACAATACAAATAGTCAAAAAGATGGTATGACGAAAAGGCCAAGTACATTTAATCCTCCAATGAATGACAGAATAGCCATTTTTGAGAAATTGAGTGAAAATAATATGAGGAAGTTTCACAAAAAATATAAAAAACAAATACATCATAATATGTCGAAAGAAGAACAAGAGATGTTTAAGGATATATGTAAGAAACGGGACATAAGGATCATGAAACCCGATAAGGGTAATGGTGTTGTTATAACAAGCACACATGATTATATATCCTACATGACTGATATGCTACAGGGAGATTCATATGTAGAAGTTAGTCTTAATGAAATATACATTGCATACGCAAAGATAGACTTATCACTCAAGAATATATCAAGGGGAAATATCTGAAGAAGAATTCAATTATATGGCTAATAGTAACCCAGTCATAAGTGGAATATTCGGCATACCCAAAATTCATAAGGGCTTGAACAACTTGCAATTTCGACCCATCGTCGATGGGAAGAGGAGTAAGACGTGTTTTATTAGTCAATTTCTGGATCATCATTTTAAGAAATGTTTGACCAAGTTCCCTTATATTACTAAAGACTCATGGGACTTTTTGGGGAAAATAAAGGAACTAAGAATGAAAGAAGGGTATTCATTCATTACGGTGGATGTATGCAACCTGTTCACTACTATACCCCAAGATATAGGTTTGATATGGCTCGAAGAGCAGCTTTATGAGACCAAGACATATGATCAAGGAAGGATAAATATGTTGGTTAATCTAATTGAAATAGTGTTATTAAATAATTATTTATATTATGAAGGTAACTATTACCAACAAGTGAATGGCGTGGCAATGGGGGCAGCTTGTGCCCCCATTTACGCAAATTTGATTATGAGTTACTGGGAATCCAATTATATTTTTAAAACTGAGTATTACAAACATATTAAAATATATACAAGATACCTTGACGATATATTTATTGTTTGGGACGAGGACAAGAAAATGTTGGAATCATTTTTGCTGTATATTAATAATACAGTTAGATTTTTAAAATTTACCCACGAAATAAGTCAGGAAGAAATTTCATACTTGGATATCATGTTATCCTACGATAAAATACAGGGAAGGGTAAAATCTAACATATACAGGAAACCAACATTTTCAAATGCTTACTTGCATTATAATAGCTGGCACCCTGACCATCAGAAAAAAGCAATTGTTAAAGGACAAATGGTCAGGGCTGCCAGAATGGTGAGTGATGAAGAGGAATTTGTGAAAGAATTGATGTACATATCAAATTTGTTTCAAAATAGAGGCTATCCCGAACAGTTATGCACCAAAATATACAATGAGGTGGCATACAAAAGGAAAATAGGGTCATATCAGGCCATATTAACTTCATCATTTTTAAATTTGGGAAATAGTAACAGTGTGGACATGGAAGAAGTTAAGTTCAACAATGTTCCTTTATATATATCTGTATATAACGATTGTTATCAAATTACAAAGGACATTATTCAGAGGAATTGGGATATTGTATGCAAAGATAAGAAATTGGGACACCTGTTTCAAGGTGGAGTGAAATTTGTGTATAAAAAAGATGCATCATTTAAGAACATTTTTGAAAGGGACAATAGCCACAATAAAGGAACTACACATAGACCGGCAGGTAATTTTAAATGCGGTCGATGTACCATATGCCCCTATATCTATTGCACCAATGACAATATAGTTGTAAATACTTGTAACATTAAAATAACAGGGCATTACAACTGTTATACATCCAATGTAGTATACCTCGCACTATGCCAGGATTGTGATTCGTTTTATGTCGGGAAGACTGCCCGACATTTTAGGGATAGAGTGAGGGAACATCTTTTAGATATTAAAAATTTAAAAACAACCAATGCCCTTGCCAGACACATACAAGGTAATGATGGACACAAATTTAAATTTTGTGTTATTCAAAATTTAATATATGATATACAAGGTAGAGTTACTACACATGATCTAGATATTTATGAGTTGAAATGGCAGATATTTCTAGACGCATGTAATATACCAGGTTTAAATGAATTTTGTACTATTAAGCCAATATTGAAAAACAATATGATAAAAGGGAAATAGTTTGAGTTGGACACGATGCAATCAGCATCGTGTACACTTATTATTTTCTTCATGCACATGTAAATTTATAATTATACATTTATATTCATCTATTTTAATACATTTGGTACAATTTTATGTATGAGACTTTAACATTCTATACTTGGTAAGAAATCATATATGAATTACTTGCATTTTATAGTTAATATGAATTAAGTTGTTATTTAATTTATTTCACTTTTTATATCTTTATCATTACATTACATTCAATTTAATTTTATTTTCATTACTATTATGTTCATAGTGTGTATGATAAGTATGATAGTTAGTATGTTAGGTTGTGATGTTATTTAGTACGTATTATAAGAGTATAGTTCATTTTTTAAAAGTTACTGTGCATTTAATATAGTTAATTAATATAACCTGATTAATTACGGGTTAATTTGAAGTAATTGAGTACAAAGCATTGTATATAAGGAAGTTGCTTAATGCAGGATGTTTATCTGAAGAAGTTCGTTTTCGAACGAAACCTAGGTCATCTTCGTTGTCTCAATAAACTGAAATTGGATTATTTTGTTTTGGATTTACTTCTTTTTCCATCTACCCGGTTGTATGCTGGTTGGCTGTTCATGACATCTCCTGGTTGCCTGCACATCCTCGTTGGGTTATTATAGTTTGTTCGTTGTTTGTACTTTGGATCATGGCAACTGTCACCCATCTAAGGCAGGTTTTAAAGTTGCATGTCTTCAAAGAGTTGGTTACGCTACCTTAACTGGTTTAGATATGTATCCCATCCACTTTCCAGGATCTTTAGCAGCACTTAGCAACTCCATCTCTCTTAACTTCTTATGAGTAGAACCACTGATGACCCTTTGCTTTCTTCATTGTTACTGCTACATAAGCACAATATGTCTATTTAACCAGACATCCTTTTACTTGGCAGCCTTTTTCAGTCAAATGGAAAACTTATTACACCTCCTTAGATTACAGCACATTTATTCTCCACAAACTGGTGATTTAAATGAGTATCTGTTAAAAAAAACATATTACTCATTTAGATAGGAGTAATAATACATCAAACATTAACCCTCACAGTATGTCATCTCTTTTTGCCAAGCAGACAGTAAACTTTGTTTCCTTATTCTTGGTCAAGAAATGTTTAACATTTCAGACTACATAAGGTATACTCCATGGGATCATGTTTCTTTTTGCTGAAAGCTGAAAATAGGAACTCTCATGCCACTTAGCCATTCTAGACTCCATTTAAATCATATCAACTTATAAATTAAATATAAAATCTCCTTGAAAAGGACAATACGCAAAAACATTTCATCAGGCTTATTGTTTTCCTGATAAAATGGGCTGAGTTGGTAATGCTAATAAAGAATGCTGGTATGGCAATGGCACAACAGATGAAGACAGATATGTCACTATACACTGTCCTAGATAGAACTGGTGGTAGAACACTGCTGAATTGTTTGATTTCATTAGAAAATCATACATTCCAACTATATTTGACTGCTGGTTAAGTCAGAACAATTGCTGAACAGACATTTAAGTGAAACTTTAGTAGTGACTGAGTCAGCAACTGTGTAGGATCATCATGGAGTTGTGGATGAAGCAAAAGACAGATCTCAATCTGATTTTTTTGTTCGTTTTAGTTTTAATGGTCCCCCCAATTTTTTTGTAATAAAATTATATTAAAAATCTTCCCTAATGAAGTTGCTTGAGCTCCTCCACATGCCATGAAGGAAGATGTAATCATGGCCATCTTCATGAAAGGCATTGCTAGACTCACATCTCGCATCTTTTTTTAAATGCTGTTGGAACAAGGAAAATGGAATAAAAATCATAAATACATCCACAAAACAATGCTCACAAAGAGCATCCTGCACCCTTATACTGGGCACCAGAAAAGACTGCACTCTGGTGTCCAAGCCAACAAAGGGAAATAAAACACATCTAGACTATGTCGTCAAATGTTTCAGACTGTGACCTATGACCTCTATGACATTCTGCTCTCTTGGCTGCTGAAATGAGACTACAAGGATCTTGTGAAACAAAGCGACAATCTACAACTCAACGACCATCCTACACAATTGATGCAGTGTCATCTTGCATACTTATGTACCTCACTACTAAGATGTTACACAGTAATCACCTGGAGAAAACTCTCTTTTGTAGACTGTTCTTGAGTCCTAGAATCAATGCTAACATCTCTTTCACAGCAATCTGAAGCACCACTTGAGACAGGACCAAATGCCCTGAATGGGCTAGGTTTCTCCACTGAGCTCTCCACCCTGTACCCATCTGTTGCTGGGAAATGAGAAGCTCAAGAAACTATCAGTATCAAACAAAATATATTTTATCAGAGACTGTTCAGTGGACTTCATTAGCAACAATATGGCCAGAAGGCATAGATCCCAGTATCCCAAAAGGCATCCCTAAGACAGCACTGAAACTTCCTTATGTGCCACGTAGTACTCTGGATCATCATGATACTAGGTGGCACTTGACCATGGACACTGGAGAAGGATCTGCCAAAAATAAAGTACTATGATGTGGCCCATAAGGAAAGGTTCACAGTCTGGATGATTCATTCCCTCGGTGAGAAATTCCATATCCCTCTCCAACTCTACCAATGCTCACAGAAAGATCTACTTTCGAGGAAGTTGGAAACATAATTATTTTCTCAGAATGTGAACTCCATGAAAAAACACACCATATTCAATTGCTCCTACTGGTCTGTAGACTGAGCCTACAAAGGGTAGACATGAGAAATATAAAGGCTTTTTAGATAAGCCAGTACACCTACAGCAAGACGCTTGAAAAACTTTGCAGAAGCAAAAGCCAGACCAATGGAAGGACAGAAACTAAAAGCTTTGATTTTCTGTCTTACATTTGAGAAATCTCCTGTGATGCTTGAAGACTGGGATGTGCCAATATGCATGTTTCAGAGCCATAGTCACAATTCCTGCTCACAGTGTGAGCAGATGCAAGATGGACTATAGTATGGCCACTCTGTCTCTTATTATAAATGGTAAATCTCCTACCCAACCTTAAGAAACAACAGCACAGAAAGTGAAAAAGAAACAAAGGCATAATGGAGATATGAAAATAAAGGACAGTTAACTATTTTGCACTTTCCATTTCTTTGGCCTTCAAGCTAAATTTATCCATTACATTGCAATTCTGAAGAAGTCAACTTAGTTCCCTGTTTGGCTGCATAACCAGCACTTTACAAATACTGGTGAGAGGAATGGAAAAAAACAGTAGATTCAGGTCTTTTTAATAAATTTTTTAGGGCCTGTAGCATTTGTATGCAATGCCTGTATGCAAATAGACAACTTTGGAAGCAACCTATCATGCTTCCAAATGCAATTACATGCAGAAAAAAATATTCAGAAACTTATTTTTGAAAATAAAATGAATAAACTACAGATGGTAATATATGCAAGACCAGCAAACGTTCAATAAGAAATGATACAACATTAAAAGCCCTCAGGAAAATGGTTAATTAGAGCAACTCATCTTATAAATGTAAAAAAAAAATACACTTAGGATTTCATCACAAAGGGCTAGGAAAATGCTGGTCTGACATGCCCCAACCTATTTGTCATAACAAAGACTCCTGACAAATAATTACAGAACTTACATTCCAATACTCAATGTGTGATGCACCAAAGGCTTTCCCCAGATTTTCAAGACTGGTTCTAGAGAATTTCTTAACTCAAATCTCTCCAATGGAGCTCTTCAGTTTGTACTCTAACTTATTTACCATTTACACCTGTTATTGGGTAGGGTAGTGCACTGATCTCAATGTACCATTTGCAGGCACAATCTGGGTGAACAGGATCACATAAGAAATAAGAAGTTATGTACTCACCATAATGTTCCATCTGAGTTGTTTCTCTTCATTTGTCTTCAACCTGTGGGTACTTGGATCCAGAACGGATCCAACTCTGACACCTTTCCAGCATCTGATCCAAGCTCCTTCCCTACCCATAATGCCCCTGTCTTCCTCCTCCCTTCAGATAGAGTTTGCTGCCCACCATAGGTTCATAGGTTGGTACTAGGCTATTGGCCCTAGGGCCTATACAAGCCTAGCCATAACAATTCCCTGGCTATTTCTTCCCACACTATTTACTTCTCCATAGCATCCCAATCTGAAACAAAATCTTATCCCATGACAAGGATCTCCCTAAGCAAGCAGAGGAGAACAAAGGCATACTCATATGGCGACCATTCCCCTTCTGGCCAGACCACCACACAGCCTACAGAAGGCAGGAGGAAGGAGGGAGGGATGGTTGAAGACAAATGAAGAGCAACAACTCAGATGGAATGTTATGCTAAGTACATAGGTTTTTTTACCCAAAGTTGTTATTTTCGTTTGGTCTTCAACCAGTGGGACAGAGTCCCCAGCTACAAAACACCTGGGAGGTCCTCATGGAAGGATGTTCCGGAGCATGGCAGAGCCAAAGGATGCCCCGTTTCTGGATACAATGTCAAACTTGTAATGCGAGATGAAAGTATGTGAAAAAGCCCAAGTAGCCGCAGAACAAATGTCATCCAGAGAAACTCTGGACCAGAAGGCAGCTGAAGTAGCCACAGATCTAGTGGAATGCACCTTAATATGACCTGGCGGGCTTAAAACTCTAGCTGAATACGCCAGGGAAATGCCCTGGGAAATCCAATGGTCAATGGTGACTTTCGACACTGGTTTCCCTAAAAAGGGCTTAGAATAGAAAATATAAAGTTGGTCAGACTTACGAAATGATTTAGTCCTATGCAGGTAAAAACATAACTATCTGTGTACATCCAACAAGTGGAGTTTGTTCTCTCCCTTACTTTGAAAATTTGGAAAGAAAACCGGGAGATTAACACTTGATTAATATTGGCTTCCGAAGCTACTTTAGGAAGAAAGGATGGATTAGTACACAAAGACACCCTGTCTTTATAAAAAGAGGGAGGCTTGACCGACAATGCTTGAAGCTTCGAAACCCTTTTGGCAGATGTAATAGCAACCAAGAAAGCCGTCTTCCAGGACAGAAACCAAGTCCATTGAGGCTGCAGGCTCAAAGGAGGGAGAGACCAAAGCCTGCAGAACTAGCATAAGATCCCAGGGAGGCAGTGGGTCCTTAGCCAGTGGTCGAATTAAAAGGTGCCTTTCAAAAAGGCTTTACAAAGCTTAGAAGAAGTTAAAGAAGCCATATTGTTGCCTACATGAAAGTTAGATATAGCTGCCAGTTGGACCTTGACTGTAGAAGGACTTGGTACCTTGCTGAAAAATACCTGCCAAAAATTCTAAAACCGTCTGAACCTGAGCAGTGAAGGGATCTAGGTCACGCTGAGAAGCTCAAATAGAAAAACATTTCCACTTACTAGAATAAACCTTCCTGGTAGAAGATTTATGAACCACAACCATAATTCTTTTGACCGGCGAGGATAACCTGGGAGTCCTGCTATCACGGGAACTGGAGCAGCCAACCAGCAAGGTTTAGAGACTGACCAGGTCTGGATGGGGAATCGATGAGAGATATCTGGAATCAGATCTAAAATCCAGGGAGGACACACACCATAAGACTGCAGAGAGGGGAACCATACTTGGTGAGGCCAGAATGGGGCAATAAGGATGACAGAACTCCCCAGCCTGTGAGCTTTCTGAAGAAATTTTGGTATTGGGACAGAGGAGGATATGCATACAGAAGACCGGAGGGCCAAGCATGAATCAGAGAATCTCTGGGGGGTTCAGAGTGAAAAACTCACTGCACTTCACATTGGAAGGAGAGGCAAAGAGATCGCAGCAAGGCTGACCCCACTTGAGAAAGATCTATTTCGCTACCAAAGGATTCAGAGACCACTTATAAGGCATCAGTATAAACCTGCTAAGCCTGTTGGCTAGAATGGTGGACCTCCCCGGAATGTGCATTGCCACCAGAAGTAATGAATGAAATGCATCATGAAGTGCATCAACACCAAGCACAAGTTCAGTTAAAAGGAGATTTAATAAACGGCTGAGCAAGTACAAAGTACGTTCACAGAGAATACTGCTTCATCAGGCAATAACACTCAACCAAATTCCCATCAATATTTATACAAATACCTTGCAATTAAACAATTAAATGTTTAAAGAAATACTGCCTAAAACAATACATTTACAAAACCTTTCAAAACATAACTCCTTTAATACAGCTATGTATAAATCAACTTATTTAATACAACTGTGTAAGAAATTTAACTCTGGTTTCAGAGAAAAATTTCACCGAGACCTGGTACACAGCGAGCCTGAAAATATAAAATCTATTTTATTTTTTTCAGTGGCATTTCTTATGTCACCACCTCTTATAATGCCATATAACTCAGCACACGTACTGAAAATGTGGCTGAAACATACACTGGCTTCCCAAAGCAATCCATCATCCTGGATTCTCGGTCTGGCAGATGGACCATGGAGCTCTCCTGGGTGAGCTCCTTCTTAGTGGCTGTTGCCACTACCATGGCATCTACGGGGGATCCCTTGGCCCACTGGGTCCTATCTGAAGGAGCACTCAAGACCATGTTGGGCATTTGGGGAATGGCACCACCATGTCCGGTTCCTTCCATGCCCATGATGTAATTAGATCCACCAGTGGATCTGCGGTAGGGGATACCCAGGCTGTAGAGAGTCCTGTGTCAAATGCCTCCAGGAATACAGATTCATCAGAGTTGTGTTTCTGGGCAGACCACCCCCTTACTCACAAAGGATCTCCATGATGTCTCCAAAGGAGACATCCTTTAGGGGGTGACTGGGGGGAACCCTCCCCCTTCATTCAAATTGGTGTCCTCTGTGAGGGACTCCGGTGGGGAGTTAATGTGCCTCCTTTTGCATTTATGCTTTCGATGCACCTCCTCAGGGGGAGCTTCGGGGGAGGGACTCGAAAACGTCTGGCTACTCCCACGTGGGAACTCCCTGGGGTAGAGAGGCATCAGGCTGTCCCTGAGGTAGCAGGATGGTGGAATCCATACCAGAAACAGAGGGAGCCAGGGCAGCCTCCTAAGACAAGACAGTCAAAGGTCTTGATGGTAGAGAGAGAACCCTCTCCACCACGAAGGCAGAAGGAGAGTGAACCGCCTGAGAAGGGAGTAATGATGAGTCTGCCACCCTCTGGATCGACGGGGAGTCACAACCGAACCTCTAGGTGCCAAGACTCAAACTGGAAGGCTCTGCTCAGAAAGGCTTGGAGCAGACACCATCCTCTCTGATCTGGAGCCAAGGTTACAGCTCTGAGCTTGTCGGATGTGACCTACTCAAGGTAATGGCCAGCGCTGAGGTACAAGGTACTGTCGGCACCGACCACTCGACGCAGAGAGTCCTCGGATCTGAAGGCTCCGAAACTGGGGGATGGATCGGAGAAGGAGTACTTGGTAGGAATGTGGAGTGCATGTCCCCTGCTCCAGAGGCAGCGAGTGGATCAGGACGAAGAGGCCATCAATAAATTTAATTGTGGTTAACTTAATTCAATTTTAAGTAATCTTTTCGGTTGCATTTGTTCAACTCTAGGCCTCAAAATAGATTCATGGGCCACAATAAACACAGTAAATACTGATTTTTGTAATGTATAAAGAACGTAAATGGTTTTCACGGTGACCATTCAAACATGCATACTATCAGCAGTGTTTTCTTCATACAGTTGTGATCTTTCCTGTCTGCGTCACTTAATTTTCATAGTCCTCTAAATATCCCATCAATCATTTCATAAAAATAAGTTGTATAACAATAACATTCAAAGTATATTTAGCTAGATTAGACAGAAGTCAAATATCAATGCTGCTGTGTTTGCCAACATGTAAGCATTAAGATGAAATCTTCCAATACCTTGTACGCAGCATGGTTTTGGAATTATATGAACAAGCAATATTTGACACCTAGAGGTGTCAGTACACTAGGAGACATCAGTAGGCTGTAATGAGTTAAAATGATATGTCAGATATACTTACAAAAGCACAGGAAGGTCCAATTTGGTTCAGTGCCCTCTCAGTATGGGACCATTTGTACAAGGTATTAGTTAGCACAGTTGTGTCCAGATAATCAGCTAGAAGCTCTGGAGAAAAATATGAACACAAAGCAAGACAAAATATCACATCCAGATCCAAGAAAAAGATAATTGACATTTGGCAGTAGATCAAAGCTGTTCTCACTAATGACATTTCAGATGTTACATGCAGAATAAAAATAAAAGTCAAAGTCAAATTCAAATATAACAAAAATGTCAATTATCTAACTTTCCCACAAATTAAGTCATAATAAAACAAATCTATTCCACAAAACTGTGCAATGCTAAAGGTCCAACAGTAAATAACTGCTGGCTAAAGCAGTAGGAAAGAAATGATGGATGAGGAAGAAAGGTAGAGACATAAAACAAAAAGTGGCAATCTCAAAGCTAGAGCTATAAAGCAGAGTCTAGCACTGACAGGTCAATGACATGCAGTAGCGTAGCTAGGGTGGGATGAGAGGAGCAACTTCCCTGGGAGAAAAGGTGTTGGGGAAGAGCGATTGGCCATTCACTCTTAAATACAACTGCTCCCTACCAGTTTAAAACCTATGTGTTACAGGTCTCTGAACAAGATATAAACCATTGCAAGCAGTCTGCAACAGTTTAAAAGAGAAAAGATTCATTATTTATTTATTTTTTAACTCAAATCTAAGTGCCAAAATCTGCCATGCAGGCAGGATATAACCTATGGCAATTGTTTGCTACATTTACAGCAAGCAGTTTGCCTACAGTTTAAAAAAAAAAAGAAATTAGTTTAATAAAAGAATGTGCAGGAGGAGAACTGGGGCGCAGGGCACAGCAATGGGACCTGAATGGCTGGGGCAAGGGGTGTGTGTGTGTAGTGCATCTGGACCCCTGGTTGGTGTGACTGCTAGCTGGTGGTGGTGGGTTGATGATGTGCAGATTGGTTAAGTCAGCTATGCTTCTGATGACATGAACAAAACAAGTATTTTATTTATTTTGCTGTTATTTACTGTGTTTGACAAAATGAGTTTAGTCAAATACCTTTTCAGCAGAGGCCTGGGGAGAAAAGCTCCAACATATTACAAACTTTTTTTAAACAAACATTCAGTGAAATACATGAACAAACATTGAATAATATAAATTAACGATTACATTCATATGAAAGTAGAGGTATAAAAGACAATCATTAGCAAATGAATACTGAGCATTTGAAGAGGTGTGTTGTGGGTTTATCACATAGATAACAAATCATGTGATTAGCGCATAGAAATTCAAAGAAATAGAGACATCACTCCTATAAACTACAAATCAGTCAGTGCTCTACCCTGGTTAACAAATTTAAATAAATGCATGCATACATACATACATACATACATACATACTTGTACAATATAAAATAACAGTTACTCATACCTCTCTACCGCTTAGCCCAAGAAATCTGGACAAAGCCTGACCTAAAGGGAGACAACGGACCAAAAACAGGGACAGATTTTAAATATTACTCTTACTAACTTAGAAAGTATCTAAAACAGGGTTTGTGTTAAAATGCATTTTCTAGAGGATATAAAATCTGAAACTCAAATGTGTGTCATTATTTAGTGATTTCAATCCTCACATTATCCCAGCGAATTGCCAAAAAACTACAAATTTTATGAGGGACAGACTGAAATTTTGAGGCAAAAATCTGGATATTCTGTAAAAATCTGGGCAGTTGAAATGTATGCAGTTACTGCATTTCTTAATCCAGTCAGCTAAAAAATCTAAAACAGAAGACGAGACCAAAGCTCAGGATCCAGTTTTCATGTAGGTTGATTTTTCATTCTTCACCCCCCTCCTTCTTGTCCTATAAGCCAATTTTTTACTCCATTTAACAAAATTTAAGTTCAGAGAGCATGCCAAGAGTTGGCAGAGGAGGTTATGTTCCATTACTTTTCGGGATCAAATAAAACAAAGTCTGGCAGGCTGAATGGTACAGAATATGAAAAACTGTGTGTGTGTGTGTGTGTGTGTGTGTGTGTGTGTGTGTGTGTGTGTGTGTGTGTGTGTGTGTGTGTGTGTGCAAGAATGGTCTGGAGAAAGCTTAGGATGAACTACTTGACAGAAAGGACGGTGACAAATAATATGCACTGACAGGGAGTCATACCATGCAAAATTTCTGAAGCTTCAAAAGGAGTAGGGCACACAAGGCAAAGGGGATAAAGGTCTGGAGGACAGGGCACTTTCATCCAGATCAGCTTCCTCCATAACAAATGAGACTCAGCAGGAAACCATACATTTCAATCGTTACACTTCTGCATTCATATCACTGGAATCCATAGATTCTGCGTCAGTAGCTTTCTTTTATTCAAAGACCTCAAGCAGTGAGACCACCATCAGAACTGTGCAAATACCACTGTACACCAGTCCATATAAACAAATTTCCACTAAAAGGAAAAGAAAATATTCTTTTTAACTATTTTTGTTAAAGACAGCAGAAGAAAATGTCCCACAACCATGATCAGCAACTCAAAAACCTATGCTTTGAGCAACCCAGTGTATGCATGACTGTGACACAATAACAGCAGTGTGAAAGTTTGAAAGCTATTACGACACATAGGTTAGACATGCATCAGCAAACAAAAAAGGTCTGATGCAAGTTCTTATAAAACGAAAGAGGAAACTACTGTAACACAAATCAAATTTAGACTTGAAGGTCATGAAACAATATCTTGTCTTAAGCCATTAAAATATCTCATTTCACTTAAAAAAAAGGAACTAGCCTTCAGATAAGACAACCACAGGCTCCTTTTACTCAATGATTCTAGCATTTAATACAGAACTGACAGGTATCATTATTTATAAATAATTAACATTAACAAACTGCTGTGCTTCCCCATCTTTAATGTTTTCTCATCTGAATTATTACAGTTATAGTCATATTTACTTCCAAAAGTCAGCATTGTTTGAACACCAGACAGGAAGCAAGATACATGAACAATGCAGAGAGCTTCAGCAGCTATCAGCAAGACAACACTTTCCAGTGCAGCATAGGTCTCATTCTGCAAAATATTCTGTAGCTCATCAGATGGAACTGCAGACCAGAACTAGGCCCTTTTAGCATTTACTGGCCAAAGCTCAAGGCAGCAGCCACTTAAAAATGTCTTACTGTTGAAGTCAAGACTACACTTACAGGTATTTACATTCTAAAATACTAGTACGTTAAATGATGAATCTCACATTATTCAGTTTTTAGTATAAGTGTATGTACAGCTGGGAAGTGGAAAAATGCAAAGTTCTGCTAGTGGCTAATGCCAAATCCCATCAGCTTTACAAGCCATCTACATACCATTTAATACTGCTAGATGAGCAAGACTTACTCTCTTCCACTGCTACCAATACACAATAACATAGGCACATTTACAGTCATGTGTGATAAAGGGCTAGCTAAAGATGAATATGCAAAAGAACCATGCAGAAATTTACTAACACACAACATTTAACATTATTTCACAAGCAGGCAACAATACATAATGGCAAACAGCACAACACTTCCTTTGAACTGTCCCTTTTTTAGGAAACCCCAATATCCTCAAAACAGCATCACCAATAGCCATGAGAAAGAGAGAGCTCCCTCTTTTCATTGGCTCTTTACTTGTAAACCTCGCAAAGAATCATGTGTGTGTTAAGGCCACGAGCAGCATAAGAGAAATGTTTTAGAACATAAGTCTATGTATGGCAGATTGACCCCCGGATTCAGCAAGCCCTGCACGGCAGGACTAGTGCAGGAGCTCCAGCAGGCAATATGTCTGCCGTGCAATCTAGGAATAACCTATAGGGACATGCACGAGCGCTCCTGCACTAGTCCTACACGGACTCAGCCCCTGTATGCACATTACCCCATTTGCAGGAGAAATTCATGCAAATGAAGTGAATTTGCAATCCGGGAAGCTGGAAACCGTCCGTGCAGGACTAGTGCAATCTGCAGAAATGTACTCTGCCAGTAACGGAGTACATTTCTGCAAACTACAAAACGGAGCCATGACAGCTCCAAATAAAGGGTGGATATCATGTAAAAAGCATGCCAATGGCCAACTATAAGTTGCAAAAATAAAAAAATCAACTTTTATTTTTTTTAGCCGATCTCAGTGTGGTGGTGCTGCGGTAGCATTGTCGCCTCACAGTAAGACGCTGTCCGGTTCGATTCTCAGCTAGAGCGTCTCCTGCGTGGAGACATGCGTGAATGGGCGTACCTTCGTTGAAGGTTGTGCATCAGGGCTGGTAACTCGACATGTAAAAATCAACTACCAATCATTAGCGGACCGGAGTTTCGCTGTGGCGACCCCTAACCGGGAAAAGCCGAAAGACACAACTCGGCTGTTTAAGCATAGGACAGTGGCACACAAACGGGATCGGGCGGAAAATAAGAAAAAAAAACTAAAATAAGCACTCTAACCAAAATCACTATTTTGCCATTATACTCAATGGCAGGCAGAAGACAACATGGCCAGTGAATAGTGGTTGCTAAGGGGGGAGGCTCAGTGTGGGACATGTAACTATGCATCAGCAGGCAATCCTATGCAAATGAGGGGAATGATACTGAATCCCAGATTTCCCCTACATGCTAGTCGGCACGAAACAGTGTAAGAGCAGGAACAGCTTGGTGCAAGCCTAGGAGTTAGCTGACATCATAGGGATGCATGTCAGGCATACTGTAAGCGGATTGGAGCCCTGTGGCTCGGGTTTGCCCTTAGCTTAGCAGAGCTAAGCAAGGGGGTGTGTCTGAGGCTGCCTAACACTCATTACATTGCTTAAGCGGGTGTGCTCACCATGCACTGGGTTTTTACAGGAAAAAAAAAAGTAAACCAGGAAATAGCAGCTCTGTGCACATCTGAGCACTGTGTTGGTGTGGCGCGCGCCCCATGGCTTAAACAGGAAGGCAATGGGAAGGTAAAACTGCAGTAGGAAGGTAATCTAGGAGAGCTAGCATAGCTGGCAGGTGAAACATATCAGAATCAGCCAATTACACAGGCAGTAGACCAGCCCAGGCCAGAACACTACTATAAGCTATGCAAACACCTTTACCTCTGTTTTTTCCCACATACTCTACACAACCGGTGTATACAAGCGGGAAATGTTAAACAAAAACAACAGAAAGATAGGGGCTGCAGCAGCTATCAGACACCAACATGTGGAACAGGCTGAGGGTGGTGAGGATGAGAATGCTGCTGACCAACCCACAGTGAGGAGACGGAAAAGGGTGTACAGACCCAGGGTAACCTACCAGGGGTTACATGAGCTGGCAATATTTGAGCGCCATAAGGTGGACAGGGACCTCCTACAGCAAATTGTTGAGCTGTGCCAGCCACGCCTGACACACAGAATGAACAGAAGGGAACCCGTCCCAGTGGATAACAAGGTATGTGTAGGCCTAGGAATACTAGCCACAGGTACCTCCCAAAGCCCAACTGGAGATATCATGGGGATCTCACCGTCATCAGCATCCAGAGTATTCCACCAGTTCCTGGATGCCATGTCAGCACATGCCGTCAGCATGTTTATTTCCTCAACACCCATGAGGTGCTGGCTAGCAATATGCGTCTCTTCCACCAAATAGCAGAATACCCTGAGGTAGTGGGTGCTATAGACTAAACGCATATACACATCAAAGCACCACCAGGCAAGAAAGGTAGGGTCTACATCAACCACAAAAGGCTTCCTCTCCATCAACTGCCAGGTCGTGTGCAATGCCCAGGGCATTATAATGAATCTGTGTGCTGGCTGCCCTGGAAGCTATCACGATTCCCACATCTGGCATCTGACACAGTTGTACCAGAGATTTGCCAATGGAGACATCCCTTACGGTCACCTAGTGGGGAAGGCTAGTTATGCACTGGAGCCGTGGCTGATGACATCAGAAATGCACACACACCCTAACAAGAACACCATAATGAGGCACACACACAGACCAGAATTATAATAGAGTGTGTGTTTGGGATGCTCAAGTCATGGTTCTGGTGCCTGGACACATCAGGTGGAGCCTTGCAGTATTCACCAGCTACATGTACCCAAATTGTTATTGTATGTGCCGTGCTACACAATATGATCCTGCGGAAACAGCTGCAGCAGGAACAGCATGGGGCAGGACCACATAGCCCCCCACCAATGCCAAGGCCTGCTCAGGCACAGAGTGACTTGGAGGAGGAACAACCTGAGCCTGCCTCAGTAGGCAGCTGGAGGCGTGCCCCGTATGCCATGGCCTTGGCAAAGAGGCAACACATAGCACATACACTGACACAGTAGGGATCCAGGGAATTACACCTCTCTCTGACTCGCACATACAGTAAAAGGGATGCCAAACATGACACTACCTGTGCTCAACCATGTATAGGGAGTGTACTATGTGCATCTGACATAGGCAGCCCCCAGCACCATCCTCAATACTGGCACACCCACAAGGTAGGTCACTCCCCTTACGGATTGCTGCTTGTAGAAGTATGTGTTGCTACTTGTATCTATGGTATGGATGTGAGCATGCAAGGGAATCGGGTAGTTGAATGGGATGCCAGCAGATAGTAGACACCTATGGTGGCAGCATGAGATCTGTAACAAATACGGGTGTCACCATAGTAGCCAGTACTACACATGGGGACAAAACCCACTGCAGGAAATGTGCTGGGCCACATGTGTCCATATGACGCACACATGCCAGTCAGGGAGGCTCACATACCCAACAACAGTCACAGCCAGCAGGACAGGTGTAGACAATCACAAACAGAGGTCACTGAATGATGCCTATGGGTAACCTCCCCCCCAGGCCTACACAGACAGACTACATCAGGCCAGGCAGTGGGATGTTAGTTCTGAAGGGTAGGACGTCAGAAACTAATATGTAGGTCAATCAAACGTAAGACCTGTACTACACTGACATGCCTCTAGTCAGCATGACAAGTTAGAAAACAGAATGAAATGGAGTACCTGACACACCTGTACAGTCGTAGCAAATGTGTGCAAGTGTCAGATGTGTCCCCCCAATCCTGTGTAGCAATGCAGAAACAGTCAAGTGTGCCCTCCCATCCTATGTAGACATGTAGTAACAGTCAGGTATGCCCCCCCATCCTGTGTAGCAATGTAGACACAGTCAGGTGTGCCTCCCATAGTCTATGTAGACATGTAGTAACAGTCAGGTGTGCCCCCCCAATCCTACGTAGAAATGTAGTAACAGTTGGGTGCGCCACCCCCTCAATCCTGTGTAGAAATGTAGAAACAGTCAGGGGTGCCCACCCCAACCCTACTTAGACATGTAGTAACAGTCTGGGGTGTGTCCCCAATCAGATGTACACACGTTGTAACAGTCAGGTGTGCCCCCCCATCCGATGTAGAAATGTAGTAACAGTCAGGTGTGCCCCCCAGCCTAAGTAGACATGTAGTAACAGTCAGGTGCCCCCCCCAATCCTATGTAGACATGCAGTAACATGTATGTATAGGTATAATACCAGTGGAGCACAGATGCCCAGAGGTGGCCAAGGTAGCAAGATAGATTGTAGCATTTGCACAATATGCAGGTATATGTGTGTTAGGTTGGTGTCTGTTTCATACTGAGCGAGAGTGGTCAGTATGTATGTATGTTGAGGTATGACCTGGTGGCCACTGCCCACTACTGCTGATGAGAGGGCTGAGTCCTCACAACTGCAGTGCCAAACACAATTTCCACCAGTATAACGCATGCTAGCAGTAAGCCATTGTAAATATATGATGGTAATGTGTGTCACCATCTGAAAGATTGACATGGCATGGCTGTTGGGCTAGACATACAAGCAGTACACAGAGGAAAGTACCCCAGACATACAGTATATAATGTGGACTGTGAAATGGACACACCTTTGGAATTGTATATACAGGTATGCATCACATTATCTGGGCCTGTAGTAGGGGATACCAGTGTTGTCTGGCCGAACACTTGCAGATCACAAAGGTGGTAGAACTGATGTATTGGGAAACAGCTAATGTAATTGCACATGTCAGCATAACTGGAATGCCCAATACATATGTGTGTGTCAGATGCAAGTAGTGTCCATAGCACACATGCACCCAGCTCACCTGAACACCACCCTCTCTGGTCGTATCCCTGTTGCTGGGAAATGTGTACAATATGACCCCACCTGCATATGGTAATAGCAAAAGAATGCTGCATGCAGTGCAGGTGTCCCGTGCAGGTGTGTCCCTAGCTGTAGATAGCACCCTGCCAGCATCCACACCACCTGATCAAGACTGACAAAGTATTGGCATGAACACCTAGCACATCTACCCTGTCACCCAAGGGGAATATATTGTATGGCGGTCTGAGACTGTAGGACTGACAGGATATAATGGCCTGCCACAGCTGGCCCGCATCACCACCAAATGGCCTACAGGCCTCAGCAAAATACCAGTGTCTCACATGTACTGCCAATGCATGTTATGTCATCGACACGCAAATAACATAACACACTCCACATAAGCCATATGCAAGGCCATGTGGACAAACCACAGTAACATGGCCACCATGTCCCACTGCATGAACTGTGGACCAACACCAAAACACAGCTGTGATGAGGTGATAACCTTAGAGAAAGTATCAGAGAATGTATGCATAATACATGAAAGAGGATAGAATAATGGGGTGGGGGGGTGGGAGCATGGAATGTGCAAGGTCCGACACACAGCTGTGTGCACACACTATCCCTGGCTATAAACACATCAATGGGTGGCTACAAACCTGCCTGTACACCACAATAGAGGAATTGTCCTGAATCATGGCCCATGCCCCTAGGTAACCTGTGTGAATTGGTAACAGCTGTGAGGTATTGCCACAGCAAGATATGGCCATACTCTCATGTCGATGGATGCACAAGTATGGGAACCTCTGCCAGCACTGTACCAAGGTGTTGAACCGGATACACAGACCCAGCAGCAAGTGTCTGCAGCTCCCCCTATAGAATGGCATAACTTACCATGAATATGTAGGCATCTGCCCACAATACCGGACACAGCTGCAGTCATCCTTGTCCTCCAGGACATCAATGTGTGCAAGAATGTCCATCCACCTGACAGTATTTGAGGACATAAAACATCACACGTCTGAATATCTCTGCTAACACCAGTACCATGTAGTAGAAGCAACACAGACACAAATCACCTACAGTATACACTATCCCCAGCACAGTTTGTCCCCATATTGTCAAATGATCAACGGATACACTGCAGAAACAGTTTGATACCTGTAGGTGTACAACACAAAGGTCTGCACTGGAGTACAAACTACCATGAATGGATCCACACATTCAAAATAGAAGGGCATACTGGGCATGCCCACGCACAGAGAAATGAAGGCAATGTCAGACAGCAACATACTGAAAGGTCATACTGGGCATACTCACACACAAACAAATGAAGCCCATGTCTGCAAACAACAGTAGACCATACATATCTGACAGTTGCAGATGTTAGTGCATACACTCCTCAGTATACACCAGTCATGCTTTGCGCACACATTGGATAGGAATACACACCTATATCCAAGGGCAACACACTACAATAAACCAAAAGTAGACATACATAGATGTGTGGAAGTGAGTGACTGTGACAAAAAGCCATCCATCATGAGGCCTGTCCCACCCAGCAGACAGCCAAATGGCTACAACCACGTGTAAATGTCACTCACTGTAGAAAGTAGCCAATGGTATCCGTCAGCATTACAGACTATGCAAGTGCTAGCTGTGCAACATGATTGTACAAGGCAGTAGTCATCTAGCATCTGTATACATGTACCTGCGGAATATAACCCTGTGTGTGTCTGCATGTGGTATGTCAACCTCTAGATGAATGGGTTATGGCCCATGCACACACACTGCCCTCCCCATAGCCCTACTATGACAAGCCTGCTGATGTCGTCCACTGTGAAATATACTTTTGTTAAAGGTGGAGCCCAGTAATCTCCGTGGCGCGTCCTATAACTGCGTATTGCTGTAGTGTGATAAACTAGTTAGGTAAGAGTTCTAATCTCAGACATGGCAAGTGTGTGTGTGTGTGTGTGTGTGTGTGTGTGTGTGTGTGTACGGAGCAATGCTTTTTAGGCTAGTCACGTTCACTACAATTCAAATGTCCTACTTCGGCAAGGTTGCTGATGTCATTCTCCGTGAAATACACCTTTGGGAAAAGTGTAGCCCAGTAATCTCCATGGCATGTCCTATAACTGTGTAGTGATATAGTGTGATAAACTAGTTAGGTAAGTGTTCTAATCCCAGACATGGCAACTGTGTGTGTGTGTGTGTGTGTGTGTGTGTGTGTGTGTGTGTGTGTGTGTGTGTGTAAGGAGACATGCCTTTTAGGCTAGTCACACTCACTACATTTCAGACGTCCTACTTTGGCATGGCTGCTGATGTCATTCACTGTGAAATACACCTTTGGAAAAGGTGTAGCCCAGTAATCACCATGGCGCTTCCTACAACAGTGTAATTCTGTAGTATGATATAGTACTCTGGTAGGGGTTCTATTCCCACACATGGCAAGTGTGGATGATTGTGTGTGTGTACCTTTGTGTAGGGAGCAATGCTTTTTAGGCTAGTCACACTCACTACAATACAAATGCCCTACTTTGGCAAGCCTGCTGATGTCATTCACTGTGAACTACACCTTTGGGGAAGGAGTACTCCAGTAATCTCGTTCTATAACTGCAGAGTGCTGTAGTGTAAAACTAGTTAGGTAGGAGTTCTAATCCCAGACATGTCAGGTGTGTGTGTGTGTGTGTGTGTGTGTGTGTGTGTGTGTTTGTTATTCGTATCCTGTGTGGAGGTGGCTGTGAGTGTGTAACAACTGGACTCATTCTGGAGTGGGTTTTGCAAATTTCTTATATGGTGGCCCTATTATATGTCACAATGTCCACCTTACAGGGATAACAGATGTCAAACAGCTGAGAGGCTGGGGTGCCAATCCATATCCCTACATGTAAAACCAAGGCCTGGCGAACAAAGTTAGCAACCTTTGTATTACCCAGAGAACACTCTCAACCCATGTCTCGCACACAAACACACTTGCCTAGGCAACAGCAGCTATGTTGGTAGTACCCTGCATATTGCCCACAGATAGGAACCATGGTGTTATTGCAGTGGACCACAGAGGGCATGGCAACCTGTTCATCAGTATAATAGGCACGTACATGCAGACAGTGCACCTTCACTATGTTCCCCACTAGACACCTGCAACACCTGTGATGCCATCAAATGTGCCCCACAAAGGACATACCATGCCTTAAACAAATGCCCTGTATGGACAGATGCCACTGACACCAGAGAATACCTTTATCAGGCTACCAGTGTAGGTGCAGGGTCAACTTGCTGTCCATTACCAGTTCCTGCCACATGAGGCCAGGACTGGCACATCTGATGATAATCTGTGTGCACAATACAGGCCAGACACCCCAGGTACAGTTCCACATGTCACTGTACATGCATGTGGGACATGTGCACATCCTAGACACCCGTCCATGTCATGGACTGAAGAACACATACAAGGCAAGCAATGCACAGCAATGGCCATAAACAATAGTTACCCAGGTGACTGGATGAATACAATACCCACCTGTGTGGTCCAATCCAGACACTACACCCCTGAGGACCACTGTCATGTGGCCTGATGCCAAGGTATACCCATCACCTAGCCTTGTATAGCCATCTGGCACAGTCAACGACTACACACCCATGAAGCAATGCACCCATGCATGTCAGTACTGGCACTCTATGTGTGTGGTGTATGCTGCTGTTGACCACATTCACCCTCACTACAACCCCCATTGGCATACTGAAGCATGATGTCTGATGTCAGACACTTCCACATACCCTTTGCCCATATAACCTCTGCATAACCCCTGTGGTGCATGTTATACATGCAAAGTACTGTATTGTGGCAAACTAACTAGTGATGAGGTGTATTCCTGACCCTAACTAGTGAGGAGGTGTATTCCTGCCCCTGCCAAGTGGGTCAATGTATGTGGGTCCCTGAGAGAGTGTGGCTGTGTTGGCACTGACACCTGTTCATGTGGACAGGCACATGTACTACACCTACTGTATAGCTACCATATCACTGTTGCCGATGTAACTCACCATCACTTATATGTTTGGAGAGCTCCTCAACATGTAAGCTATGTGGTGCATCCAATAACTGCATAGACATGTGATAGCAATACATAGCCAGTCAGGGGTTTGATACCCTGTACTGGTAGATGTGTGACACAAACATGCTTAGTTTTACTCTCCCACCTGCTCCCTGACTTATCTATGCCTCTGTCTGCCTCTCTCACTCCCTCTCTTGTGGATGTGGAGACTTACACCTGCTTTGCTTAGGCAGCAGCATGTATTTTGTAAGTGATGCTCATTATAAGCTGATAGCCTCTACATGCATTGCAGCCCTCCTCTAGCTGATTGCATGGGGAACAGCTGTGATAACATTCCCATAGCCAATTGCATGGAAATACACTCCAATATCTAGGAACAACATGTTGGTGTTCGGCCTTTTCATTCACTGTGAGCAGGACCTAGACCTGTTGTTTGGAAAACAGCATCTCAGATGGATTGGGGATTTACCTTTAACAACATACAATGTAAAAACAGGCCAACACACAGGAGGGGGATGTCCCTGACATGACTACAGAATGTAAGTGTTGCTATTCTGCATTTGGAGTAATGTTGGTTTAACAGGGTGTGTGTGGATATAGCTGGTCTACATGTTTTAATACCTGTCATGACAGTGCTATGTTTTTGAGGAAACCCCATCTGTAGGGTCATCTGCAGACTGGGCAGTGTATGGTGCCTTTTGTTTCTTGTGTACCTCACAGAGCACCTATCTGTGAACTGCAGAAGCATAGTGTGAGGACTGCAGTCAGTATATGGTGACAGACATGAGAGGTACTGACCTCATATCTCTCATAAGACATATGTCGCAACAATCCTTGTTACAACAGTAAATGTATGAGGTTATCACAGCAACATGTCAATACTGGCCCTGTGTTTGTACCTCCAGCCAAAACTCTGTCAACCTGTGTACATATGTCATGGTGCATATGTCCTGTACACCATAGTTTATTGACATCATAGCTGATAAGCCAGTGAGATATTAGACTGCAACACATGTTATGTACACTAAGGGTTCTCTTTGAGGACATAACCTGGGATTTCTGTGGTTGTATGTATAGTACTGAGGTCTGTGTACTTATAGTGACTGTCAACAGTGTGTGCATTATGAATATGTACCTTGGCCTGTGTACAGACTGTGGTAGATGTCATTGTTCTTGGTCCTGTTCTATCTGATGTTACATGCTGCTCCACTGTATGTTACCCTAATGGCTTACATGTTTGTAGGGCCAAACACACACATGTCCCATACCACAGACAGGCATCGGATCTCACGTGTAGTGGCCCAGTATATGTAGGATTAGTATGTGAGTGGCACGTATGAGGATGTCGATCAGATAGTCCATATACTGTAATATTACGCAAGCTACTATAAGTGGCTGTGCTCATATTGATTGTGGTTATGCACTTTCACACAGGTGTCTGTTACTCTGTGCTGTGACATGCCTGTAGAGCCCTCTATATATGCAGGTACATGTGTATTCCCCCATACGAAATGTAGGCCAGTGCTGTGGCAGTCTACCTGTAGCCTGCACAGTGCTTTGTTACATGCCTAGCAGCTTAGTGCACTTACCCAGTGTGATGTTATGTCCAGATACTTCACTGTTATGGTGGCCTGGCAGTACATCTGGCAAGTATGTCAGACAAAGCAGTGGGATGTTGTACAGATGTATGTCACTAACTAGTGGTTATGTGGCCATGGCACCTCTACACCAGCGGTTATGTGTCAGGACAGACAGGGGTGTGTGAATGCATAACCTATGGGGGCAAATGTATACCAGTATTTACGTGATCTACCCATCTACATGGCTGTTAACATCCGCATTGTCAGGCTTGGCCCACATGTCTTGCACCAAGGGGTTCTGTGTATACGTCTGGACTGACCAGTGTGTGTCAGACTGTCCACATTTATTGGCCATATCTCTGCTGTAGTCCACAGGATTATTACTGTGCTAGCAGTGGTACTATACTATGATGTCCTTAGGATGTCTGTCAGTAGCCAATGGCGCAAATGTTAGAGGCAGATGTGACCTCCCACACACATCTGTGAAAACAACCCCTATCACAGTAGCAATAGTCTACATATAAACCTGCACTACATACCTGGCATCCCCTTACACTAAGAGGTTGGGACTATTGGGGCCGAGGTAGTGCTCCACTTCATGTTCAGGACATATGGTGGACACATGTATATATAAGTATATATATATATATATATATATATATATATATATATATATATATATTTATACACAGACACACACACATATATCAACATACATAGATGGATATGTATGTATGTGTGTGTATATATATATATATATATATATATATATATATATATATATATATATATATATATATATATATATACATACATACATACATATACACACACACATAAACAGTAAGATATATACACAGCAATATATGTCTACACATACACAGATTGAGATACATATGCACATATACTTATGGATATCTATATATACATTGACAGTAATAGGTATATCAGAATAGATATGTATGCACATATAGTTATATATATCTGCATATATAGCTACATAAATAGGCACATCAGTACACATATGATGTGCATACATATAAATAGCTGTATATACATATATCTATACATATATATATATATATATATATATATATATATATATATATGTACATATGAAGAGATGCACACATGGCCATATATATGTTGCACTGTACAGATGTGTATACACACATATGAATATACATGTGTATATATACATGTAGACATATAGCAACCTATTATATGTATATATCCATATTCCTGTCATGTGTACACCTCACAGTTGTGTATACTCTCACAGATGTATCTCACCATATGTATTTGCTATGTGTACATTATGTTAAAACATATGTGATGCAACAGTCATATTTGTAACAAGTACAACACAACTGTGGAAGTAAAGGTAATTGTTAAATACAAATCAATATGTGTACTGACAGATATCTTGGAAAAACAACAGCTGTCTACACAGTGGTCATGGCGTAGTGGTTAAATGTTGTGCTTTAATGTACAGGGTCCTGGGTTAAAGACCTGCAAGGGCAGTGCATTTTGTTGCTGGGCAGAACAAGGGTTGTCGGATACAGAGTGGTTAAGGCAGTTTTGAGCATCTTTAAGGGCGTTTGGGTGGGTTTGCACAAAGCTAAGCAGTGCTAAGCTATGAGTAACCGTCCTGGCGCTTACACAGTGTAGGTTTCGCTTACCAGTGTGCAAATCAGCTTAGCTGTTATACTGTAGCAATGTTGATACCTGCTAAGCATGGCTTAGCCCTGGTAGCCAGTTAC